>NC_052499.1:78881026-79181026 GCF_016617805.1 Bactrocera tryoni
CGGTAGCTTGTTCAGTGCAGTATTGCTCCCTTTACTTCAGAGGCATGTATATCAGCATAATTTCGACAATTGGACTCTCCAAACCCACGAAATTTAAACTTAAAATTCTCGTTAGTTTTTAACATTCTTCGGCAAATATGTACCAAAAATATTCTTAATTTATACCCTAAATGAGATAAATGTCATACATTTTATTCAAAACTTAAAGAATCACAGAAAAATTAAAATAATTAACTAAAAATATTTTTAGTAATTCTCTTTAAACATTTTAGTTTTATTTTGATTATTTATTTTGATTATTATAATTATAATTTTTTTGTTAATTTTATTCTTTATTATTTTTTTGCTTTTCTAAAACAAATTCTTATCATACCCATTAAAACCATTTACCTTACCATTCACCTTACAACAACTGCAAGCCATAAAAATGCAAATGTAATCCTACTAAGTACCACTTCTAGAGTGTAATTACAAACTACTGAACATGCGAAAGACACCTTTACTCACATAGAGCAACAATTTGGAAAAGCGAGATTAATTTCATTGATGGTGTGCCAAACAAGGCAGTGAATCACTGGAAGTAACAAACACTGAAACTCGCTCACTCGCTTTGCATGCATTAGAATAATTTAATTTATTATCGTTATTTAATAGGCGCAACTTCACACCCAAAAGTGTTCCCATACATTTGAAAGGATTGCCATATATCATTCATTTTTTTCTTTTCCTTACCAAGCTGCGCTGTCATGATCGCTTTAAAGCATTTCTTGCGCTGCAAAGCAAAACCAATAAAAGCAAAATAATGCTAATGACTCACTAACCACACATGTGCATGTGTGTATGTGTGTATTTGTTGCAAACTGCTGGCAGCGCCCGACAAATGTTGTGGACAAATAAAAGTACGGCGAAAATTCATAAATCGCTTGGCTGTACCTTTCCGAGAGGCATTCTTATAAATGAATTTAGTTGTGAAAGCATAAAATTAAAGTGTCCAACACGCACACGCATACACACATTTGTTGGAGCTATGCTTGTGGAAGGGTTTTGACCAACACAATACAAATGGGCAACAATAAACAACGAAAGAATAACCAGTAGAGCGCTCATTTAAAATGCCATTCTGCCACGCTTCAACTTTGTAGCAAACACGCAATGTGACGTCACACACGTACACCGACTGACGCGCCGCACTCGCCTCTAACCGTCAGTTGGATGTACCACAACATGTTGTGCTTGCTGCAACAACACTTCACTGCCGCCAAGGCATTGCGCAGCAACGCGTCTGGCAGAAATTCATTAACAATTTCACTTGGAGGTCATCGTTGAGATGTTTGGGTATAACCCAATGGTTGGATCCCCGCTTCCAGTGAATGAGCTTTAACTGTTTGGTGCATGTCATAAGCATTCGCAGTGGCGTGTCTACGGTGGCTGGTGGCTGGAGGAATGAACTTTGATACCAAATTTATAGTCATAAGTTTCGCTGTGACTTTCCTAAATTTGCATAGTTCTGAGATTATTCTTATAAACTGACAGAGTGTGATCCCCCGTCTCTGTTTTTGTTTGTTTTCGTTCTCTTTCTTGCCCCAACGCACGAAAAGCACTTTCGGCTGCTGGACATCTCTCCACGCTTCTTCGCTGTTTATCGATAATGATGACTAATGCACGATTGGTTTGGGTTCAAGCAAAGCCATGCTTGTGACGTCGTTTTCACGATAAAGAAAAAATCCTGGCTAAATATTATATGTAAATGGACTCGGCTGATTAAGAAATTGTACTGGAATTAATATGCAAAATTTATGACCGTAATCAGGGAGACAAGCGATCGAATGGGAATTTATAAATGTAGATTTTGAAGTTTGAAACAATGTGAATTACATATTTTATAAAAGTGTCTCTGCAAAATGTTTATGAAAGTATAAACATCGTGGTATTTTCGATTACTAATAAATGAAAGCTTAGGGAAACGAATGTTCTGGTTCCCTGTGAACACAAACAATTAGTATATTGAATGAGCAGTTCATGGAATGGTCGTCAAATGTAAAGTGACTGTAAATAACATTAGTCATAACTGTATGTTTTCATTTTGGAGTAGGCTTACCAACGACCAATGCAATTTAGAATAAAAATGTTACAAAATATGTGTCAAACTTTTGTTTTCTTTTCAGCATATTAGTTACGTTTGTAGGCTACAAATTAAAAAAAAATATATTTTTATTTTTTTAATTATTTTTTTCTTAGTAGTATTTTTTTTTTTGGTTAATTTAAATTTATTTTAATTTTAATTTTTATACAAATTTAATTTAAAATGTATAAATTTTGTTTATCCTTTTATTAACTTTTTTGTATTTTTCTCTTTTAACTTTTTATTAAATTTTTTTATTATTATTTTTTAATTTTTATAAAAAATTGTATTTGAAAATAAATTTTTTTTTTTCATTTCTTAGACTACAAACATAACAGAGTTTTATTATTTTTTAATTTTTATATTAAATTTAATTTCAAAATTTTATATATATTTTTAATCCTTTATTATTAATTTTTATTTTCTCTTTTAATTTTTATTAAAACTTTTTTTTTATTTTTATTTTTTAGGCTACAAACTATAACAGGGTTTTATTTTTTTTTTATTTTTATATTACAATTAATTTTTAAAAGTTAAAATTTTTTAATCTTTTAATAAATTTTTTATTTTCTCATTTAATTTTTATTAATTTTTTTTTAATTTTATATATCAAATTTAATTTAAAATTAAAAAAATTTCAGACTAAGAATACAACAGACAGGCTGAAATGAAAATATAATTTTTTTATAAAATTTGATTTTGTTATTAAATACAGTTATTTGCGAGAGCGATACAACAATTATAGGGGACATAAAATCTTTTAATACCATTTTTATAATATGTTGCAGTTGGTCTTTAGCCTTAAAATAAGCCTAGAATCCACTTGGCTTACTGTCGATTAGACTCCGGTGTGAAATGATGGTGCCAGGTTTCAACCATTGTCACATATCGACATACAAATTTTTGTTATTACGCTTGAACATGTCCAAACACTGCTCAGAATCATCAATTCGTTTATGTTTTTGATGGATTTTGAGCTCGCGTGGCACTCACTTTGCACGCGGCTTTCGCATATCAAAAAGTTGAGTCGCAATACATCTAACAAGTTGATTGGATATCTTTGAGTGTCAGCTAACTCGAATAACTTCATTTCATGGTCTTGCAAAACTATTTTGTGGACTTCTTTGATGTTTTCGTTGGTGGCAGCCCCTTTTGGGCGTCCTCTATAAGCATTGTCATCGGTGAGCATTACGCCAACATCACTTTTCGATGGTTTATTTTCCTGGTGCAGAGTCCGAATAGTGTTCATCAAGCCAAACGTTGACACAACAGTATGTTTGCCCCCAAAAGGTAATGTTTTATTAAAACATGAAATTCCTTTTTATCCATTTTTTGTGAGCTAACAAAAGTTGCTACACTCAAAATGCTTTATCTTATAAGGTAATAGTTCGACAGCTGTCAAATTTGTACACGTATTTTTTAAAAAATAGATCTCTCCAAAAATCAAATAAGTAATCCGTCCATCTATTATGGCGAATATATATTTTCCCATTTTTACTAATCTATGAAAGATTTGCGATCATATTTGCAATAATATATATTAACTGCTTATGCTATGGTTAGGTAAGATGGTAGAGTTGATCAAAAATCGATGAATTTCACTTGAACCGATATTCATTCTTTGTGTTATCCATAAAGGTTTACTTTTTTCACATATCATGAGGTATATCGTGGAGTGTACAAACAAAATTTTCCGGAATGGTTTGATGACATCTGTCGGAGAAATGGCTGGGTGAATGAGATGCGTTTTTTCACTGGCGGACACGATTTCTCATGATGGATCATCTGAAACACAAAAACCAAAAACCCAATTTATTTTTAAAAAGTACGTGAATGGTTATCGTCCCTAATAGAATCATGAAAAGATGTTGATAATTAAAAAAGTAATTAACGTTTTTTTTTTTAATTTTTCCCCATGTTTTTTAAATAAATTTTGTCACAATATTGACAATAAATTATAAAAAATTATGAATCTTATAGGGACGATAGCCAGGCGTTTTGTGAACATTAAACAAAAATTAAACAAATCGGTTGAGTAGTTGGACCGGAATCATGTCCGCCAGTTTAAAAAAGGCCTTTTTCGAAACCTTTCAATGGTAAAGTGGGTTTCGAAGTAGGGTATAAGGGAACAGAAAATTAAAAAAAAAAAATGAAAAAAGATTACCTAACTGACCCCCTTTAAGTTTCATTACTATTATTTGTATAAAAAGACTTCTGAAAACAAGAAAACCCGTTAACTTTTTATGCACCAAAGCTATAAAATCCTTCACAGGTACATTTTTTATAGCATAAAGCAGTATTAAAGGACATCTATCTTGATTTTGATCAGCCAGTTTGTTTATCAGATAAATGACGTATGAGCTTAATGGCTTTAGCAATGTCTGTCTGTCTGTATATACGCAAGTTTATGAGATATCAACCTGAAAATTTTTACACATTCTTTTCTCCTCTAAAAGTTGCTCATTTGTCGGAATCGCCGATATCGAACCACTATAGCATATAGCTACCATACAAACTGAGCGATCGGATCCGAGTATATTCGAGATATCTTCGCGAAATTCAACACCAGTTGTTGCCTAAGCTAATGATGCAATATTACGAGAAATTTTTCAGAGCGGATTGCTAATTAGCTGGTATAGAAATTGATCGCTCGAATTCAAGTTCTTGGAATCTTTGTTGCGTTTGGTTTAATTTTCTTCTTGTTTTTTTTTTTTCAGTGGTATTGTGAAAGCATTGAAGCAGAATGTCTTCTAAAAACTTTTTGACTTATTTCAAATTTGAATTTTTATTTTTGCATTTTATTCTTAATTTCTGATCCTTTGCAGGATAAACAACTGATTTTGTGAGTGGAGCTTTAAGCTAAGAATTCTGTATGAATTATTTAAAGCTCTCAGTAATTGTCTTTGGAAACCATAAACAGTCTATTCTTCTATTTCTTCTTTCTTAGTCTATTACTCAATTAAAAAAGCTCTAAAATTATATTCTACTGACACTCCCAATACCGGATTATTCGCATCAATGTTCGCCTTTAATAGCAGCTGTTCCAAGCAAACCTAACTTACATTTTTTTTATACTCTCGCAACAATGTTGCTAACGAGAGTATTATAGTTTTGTTCACATAACGGTTGTTTGTAAGTCCTAAAACTAAAAGAGTCAGATATAGGGTTATATATACCAAAGTGATCAGGGCGACGAGTAGAGTCGAAATCCGGATGTCTGTCTGTCCGTCCGTCCGTCTGTCCGTCCGTCCGTCCGTGCAAGCTGTAACTTGAGTAAAAATTGAGATATCATGATGAAACTTGGTACACGTATTCCTTGACTCCATAAGAAGGTTAAGTTCGAAGATGGGCAAAATCGGCCCACTGCCACGCCAACAAAATGGCGGAAACCGAAAACCTATAAAGTGTCATAACTAAGCCATAAATAAAGATATTAAAGAGAAATTTGGCACAAAGGATCGCATTAGGGAGGGGCATATTTGGACGTAATTTTTTTGGAAAAGTGGACGTGGCCCCGCCCCCTACTTAGTGTTTTTTACATATCACGGAAACTACTATAGCTATGTCAACCAAACTCTACACAGTCGTTTTTTTCAGGCATTTCCATATACAGTTCAAACATGGAAGAAATCGGATAATAACCACGCCCACCTCCCATTGAAAGGTTACGTTGAAAATCACTAAAAGTGCGTTAACCGACTAACAAAAAACGTCAGAAACACTAAATTTTACGGAAGAAATGGCAGAAGGAAGCTGCACCCAGCCTTTTTTTAAAAATTGAAAATGGGCGTGGCGCCGCCCACTTATGGACCAAGAACTATATCTCAGGAGCTACTAGACCGATTTCAATGAAATTCGGTATATAATATTTTCTTAACACCCTGATGACATGTACGAAATATGGGTGAAATCGATTCACAACCACGCCTTCTTCCAATATAAAGCTATTTTGAATTCCATCTGATGCCTTCTCTGTATAATACGAGTATAAACATTAGGAACCAATGATGATAGCGGAATAAAACTTTACACAAATACAGTATTTGAAAAATATGTAAATGACGTATTATGAAATCTCGATTATCACTTTACCATGCGAGAGTATAAAATGTTCGGTGACACCCGAACTTAGCCCTTCCTTACTTGTTTTAATTATAATTATCAAAATTATCGTGGAAATCTTTATGATATGCTTTTTCAATGAATTTCTTTCTCAGCACTTAAATGTTTCTCTGTATATGAATGAACAGTGCACGCGTTGCTGCTCGTACTCAATCGCATTCCGATGCACACGTAGTAGCCATTGTTCTTCACGGCTGCCTACTGTTTGCGACACACCGATGGCGGTAGGTTGGTAGGTATTATCATCATTAAGTGGGCTTATCCACACTTTCAACATAAAATCGCATAAATCAAATAAAGAAATTCACAAATTATAGGCATTTCAATGTGGCTGGCTGCGCTGAGCGCTGCACGTGCGCTTAATAAGTGGCAAAGTATGCCGCAGAGCAACAGAGCTAGCGAGTATAAGCACTTGGTTAGCAACTAAAGTGCCGCTTAAGCGCAGACTGTGGGCTATGAGAAGCTGCAGCGCATGCGCATGTTACAGAAAAAGCTACGCACTCGCAGCGTGAATAACAATAATAACACAACAACAGTCAAATAAAGGTAAAGCAGAATTTTTGCAAAGTGGAGCAATAGTGGAGGCGGACCATTATCAGAAAGAGTAGATAGTAGATAAAAAGGGAAAATCGCAAAAAATGCTGAGCGAACGATTAACGGTTCCTCGCGATAGTGCAAACAAATTGTTGTTGTTGTATTTACATAAATACATACATATTTTTGAAGAATTTTAATTTTTTTTGCAATAAAGAATGGTTTTCATTTTTTCTTATTTTCTTTTTTTTTGCAATAAAAAGTTGTAGTTGTGTTTATATAAATGAATATATTTTATAAATATTATTTTTTTATTTTTTTCTTATTTTCTTCTTTTATTGTAATAAAGAGTTGTTGATGTATTTATTATTTGTATTTTTCGAAATATATATTTTTTCATTCTTTTTTATTTTTTTTCTTATTTTCTTTTAATATTTTTTTTTTTGCGAAAATCGCGAATTCGTCATAGCCGTGTTTTTAAGACCACTTTTTAGCACAGCGCAAGTGCAAAACAGTCGGTGCGCATGCGCAAGCCGCATACTTAGCCTTAAGCTGTCACATTGCAGGCTTTATTCGTTTGACAACAAAAGACACAACAACCACAGCAGCAACAAACGCCTGACAATGCCCGAAGAAATGCTTTTTAAATGACAGTGCATTTTTATTTTATTATTATTATATGTATTATTCATTTGAAAGTTTATACACTTTGTGCTAAAAATATAGCGCAGCAACAAAAACGAGCATATACGAAGACTTTGCTGCTTATAGCTGTACTTAAGTACGGCGCTTAAGTGTTTGCAACAAAGTTTAAGTTTACTAAACTCGTTTGGAAATTATGCTAAGAGCGCCGTTGCAGGTGTGTGTAAGAATTTTAATATATACGCAATACCTGCATGTGCCTGTGTGTATGTGGCACGCAGCAAAGCCGAAAAATTACGGAAACTGGAAAAACTTGTCGGCGACACTTTTCGTGGATATATTCATAAGTATCCACACATAACTTCGCATAAAGCTTAAGCTGCTAGCAAATATAGCATTCTTCAGAAATGTTAATATCTGGAGAAAGTAAATGAGCAAATAGACAAAGCACTTGTATGCGTTTAGAAATGTGTTGCCGCTGTGATAAACAAGAAATGATAAAGCAATTCGAAAAATGCGTAAAAGTGCAGAAAATCGCCGTGCCAGCCGACGCGTCGCGCAGAAGTTCACTTCATTCGCAGCGTCGCCTAGCACATTATCAAGCCGAAAAGCCACACAGTCGCACAGCCGCACTTTACGCTCACCTCAACTGGCAAATGAAGCGTGAAGTAGCAACGTCGACGCCGCCGTTGACGTCGAACCATCAAAAACTCATCTGAAATTAAATTTCGTCAAAATCAGAGAAAGTATTTGTTACCTGTTACCCCGATGTACCCCCGATCGTCTTGCTTTCGACCGCCCAGTCAACGTTCGCCCGCGTTCGCTAATCTGCTCACCATATCATCGTTGGCGTTTCTAGGTTTCCTCACCGCAGCTGCCCCGCCTCAACGCTTTTTGATTGCTTTGATTTTTCGCCAAAATAAACTATTAATCATTTTCTTTGTGCTGCGTTGTTGTTTGTCGTGTTGTTTGTTGTGGCATGATTTCGAACACAAGTCGTTTTGTTCGCCAACATCATTTCGATTTTGCTGAGCCGCGTCGTCGCTTTGGTTCAGTTATCTTTTCCATTTCCTACAAACTTTGATTTTATCAGCGCATGTTTTTTCGCTAAAGTTTCTTTTAATAAAATTAATAGAAATTGTTGTGAGCAAGTTTTTTTCTGAGATTTTATTGCAGTCGTACATGAAGTCAAGCAGTATTGTACTAATTAATAATAAACAGTAGTTATAAATACTAAAACTATGCGGTAAAACATAAAACTAAAGGAAAAAGCGACTGTTATGCTTAGCTAAGACATACTTAACTGATATATTAAGAGGTTTAATTGATGGTAATAATGTTATTATTTTTTAAACTGATAAAAAAAATCGTCTCAAATTTTCTTGTCCATTGGTCACATTACAACTCTTTATATTTACATATAGTATCTTCCTTTTTTTGGCATAAGCGCAGCTTTCGCGGTTATAGCCGAGTTAACAACAGCGCGCCAGTCGTTTCTTCTTTTTGCAATGTGACGCCAATTGGAGATTCCAAGCGAAGCCAAGTCCTTCTCTACCAGGTCCTTTCAACGGAGTGGAGGTCTGCCTCTTCCTCTGCTTCCCCCGGCGGGTACTGCGTCGAATACATCTTTCAAGCTGGAGTCTTTTCGTCCATAGACACGACATGACCTAACCAGAGTAGTCGCAGTCTCTTGAATCGCTGATATACAAGGTCTGTCGCAAATGAAACAGAACTTTTTAAATATAACTGTTTTTGGTGGCGCCACCTATTGGTGGGTATATGAAATAATAAGTTTGATCTCTTGTTGACATTTCGTAAAAATTTTAAGACAATTCGATAACTACAATCGATGTTATCGATCAAAAAGTGACAGAAGCTTTTGGTCATCGGTCGTAAAATGCATTTTCAACAAAGAGGGCTGTATCGACACAAGGAAACTACTTTGAATAAAAAAATATAATTTTTTGAAAAATATTAATTTTTTATTGTTTTTTAAGAGTCCTGTTTCTTTTGCGACAGACCTTGTATGTCAATGTCGTCGTTTGTCTCGCACAGCTCATCGTTTCTTCGACTGCGATATTTGCCGTGGCCAGTGCGCAAAGGACCATAAATCTTTCACAGAACCTCTGCACCATAAAGCAGGACGGGTATAATGAGTGACTTATACGGTTTGGTTTTTGTTCGTCGAGAGAGGATTCTACTTCTCGATTGCCTACTCAGTCCGAAGTCGCACTTGTTGGCAAGAGTTATACTGCGTTGGATTTCTAGGCTGACATTATTATTGGTGATAATCCTGGCCCCAAGATGGACGAAATTATCATACATACATAAATTTCAAAAATGTGACTGTCAACAGTGACGTGGAAGCCTAGTCGCGGTTATTTGATAACAGGAGATATTTCGTCCTGCCCTCGTTCACTACCAGACCCATTTTCTTCTCTTCTTTATACAATCGCGAGAAAGCAGACCTAACGGCGCGGTGGTTATGGCTGATAGCGTCGATGTCATCAGCTTACGCTCTTATAAAAAATTGTATTTTCTCTATTCAGATCTGCGTTTTTCTCCAGGTGTAGGTTGAAGAAGTCCCACGATGAGGATTCACCTTGCCTGAAACCTTGTTTGATATCGTTTTGGTATTGCTGAACGCCATTTTACACAGTCAGTCACTAGATGAGCTCTGGGGCTTCTACAAGAGTAGAGTATTAGTTACATACTTGTATATTCATTGTGAGGATCAAAGCAAAGATCAAGATAGTGATATAATAATTGAGTTTCTTATTAGTTCAACTATTTAAAATTATATTATTCTTGGTTTTAACTCAGCACTCAAAACATTTCGATAGGCTTGTGTTGGTAGAAGAAGTAGAGTACTACCAGAAACTAATAACATCCTATACGAACGTCCTTTCGATTTGCTTTAGAATGGCGTTCAAATTTTCTTATCTACATACTTGTGTCTCTTATAGGTTTTTGCGAAATACGCGTCTCTTAAGCTCATTATAAGTCCATCTGTTTCATTCTAGAACGTCTCTCGTTATTTTCTGCTTCTATAACGTCAACTTTTTCAAAAGTTCATAAATTGTATATCTAGCCGTTCCTTTGCTATAAAGCTTAACTACCTTTACTTCATTCAATCAACTTCTTATCGTTTCATTATGGTCTCAACATTTAATTGATTTGTTCGTCTTAATGAAAGAAAATCTCCTAAACTATGAATTTCACCCAACACAATATACTTTATTTCAGTAAAAATATACACATATTAGTTTTATAAATTTCTTATTTTACTTGCCATTTCCCGCTCGTTTACCATTCCCAACTTCAAGCCGGAGCAGGTCGTTCGAAAAAGAATTTTTACTTTCTGTCGTAGAAATATTCGATACTTAATACTCTAAAATCATTCTCAAAATATATACAGATTTGAAAAGAACACGCAAATAACCTACACTGAAGACCGATTTCAAGTATTCAGTTTTAATTATAGAATTGTTCAATGGACTTATGCTTTTTTATGTTACAGTGACCATAAATTAGCTGTCATTTTAAACATTTGACCTTTGGAATATTACCAGCATTTCATATGGTAGAAAAGCACTCTAAAATAGTTCAAAAAGAAAAAATAGTAAAATTTCAAGAAATGCTATTTCGAAGAAGCGTTGTAAAAAATATCATTAAGTTAACCTAACAATTGGCTTAGGCATTATTAGAAAGTAAAAGCAAATATATTACTTTCCAAATAATCATAATAACCACCAACTAAGCGGCGGAGGAAAAAGCGAAAATTCAAAACAAACACTGCTAAATGGGCAGATGAAGCAACAAGAACACAGTTGGCGATAAGACATTTTGCAAACCGAAGATATTATTTCGACAGAAAACAACAACGAAAATTTCGCTAATTACAGTTATTTCGCAACAAGACGGCCGGCAAAGTGCAAAAACTTGTAAATAAATGAAAGCGTTTTCAAATAATTGGACAAAATACAAATAATTACGTAATGAAAAGGTAGATGCGAGGTGCTCTTCCAAGGAAAGCGACAATTTCAGAAAATTTCCACTATTTGATTAAAATGTTGTTGATGTCGTCGAAATTGGCTGGAGTAAGATGAAGTAGAAATATTCCTGCACAAGACTTTTGGCATTTTATAAAGAAATTTTGTGAAAAATTACTCAATTTATAAGTTTTTTTGGCATCATTAAGTATCTAGCAAAATCAAGAATCGGGAACGAAACCAAACCAAAGCCAACCAACTTCGCAATAATGAAAAGAAGCACAAGCAACTTATATTTTGTCTTTTTGTGACATAGATACATAGGTTGCACAGATAGATCAGCTTTCTTCCTCACCCCTTTTTTTAAGTCTTGGGTTTTCGTTTTAGTTACGCTTAAATTAATCACTACACGCTGCTAATATGTTAATATATGATATGCTCTTCTAATATTTCGTGTGTGGCCCGGCAGCCATCGAAAACAAAAACAAATCATTGGTGACTGCACACGAAAGCATTTCTATGATGGATTATCCAACGCTGGAAGTTTTGTAGAACAAACATTTGTTTAACTAAATCTGTGAGAGCGAATGCCGCAGGATTTATGCAATTTTTCTTAATCAATTAAGAATTAAAAACAAACTTTCGTTTAACTTATGCTTAAAACAGCCACTGATCCAAATAAGACAATATTTGTACAATTACATCTATAACTACATCCATAACTATAAAGCTTTCATAATATCAAAAGCTTGTAACACCTGCTATAATATATGAAAAAATCATTGAAAATTAAATAAAAGGTTTCGTATATATTTATGTAACATACTTGGAAAATTTCTGGCTAATAAACTCCTTACCAAATATGTAAGAATTTCTGATGAAAGCAAACACAACATGGGAATGGTTATGACTTACAAACTGCAGGTATCATATTAAAACATTGTCAAAAAGTTTTTTTTTCGAAAAATTATGACAAACGCAAATTTCTACACTTTCGATATATTAAAGAGGAAAAAACAAAAAAAACCGTTAACACAGAGGCATTTCTTATATCATTTGTTCAAAAATTATCGCGAATTTTGTATTTCCTAATAAATATTTTTAGGAAATATTTATTTTGACCCCTTCAAAGTAATCAACCACAGACATATTGCACTTTTAACAGCGTCTTTTCCAGTCTTCTAAGCACTTAAAAAGTCGTTTTTTAACATGTTTAACTTCGCCTTCGATGCAGTTTTTATCTCCTCAATCATAGCGTAGCATAGTCCTTTCATGGGTCTCTTTAGGTTTGGAACAAAAAAGGTAAAGAGGGACAAGTCTGGAGAATAAAGCACATCTTCTCAACCCTCTGAGAATATTTTGTACCACCGAAGAACGTTACTTTTGTCCAAGGTAGCCACAGTGAACATAAGCGCACTTAATTTTGATTTTCACACAAAATTGTATACAGATTCCTTGATCCACTTTTTGTTTGCGTATAAGCAAAAATGGGCTCTTGTAGAACCGAAAGTTTTTATCTAGAGACTGATGTCCACAGCATACTGAAGTTAGGTTCGAATAGCAATTACCCGCCAGAATAACAACAAAGCGGCAGACCCGATGCTTCTTCGCAAGTTATGGTCGGACAAAAGCATGCCCAACGATTGGAATTTAAGTGTGCTCTGCCCAATGCACATAAAGACGGTCTCCATAATCTGCGCCCATTACAGTGAGATAAGGTTCCTCAATTTCGCATTAAGGTCTTATCGAGCGTAGTGTGCGAACGACTGTAGCCCACCGTCAACAAACTGATTGAACCTTATCAGTGTGGCTTCAGGCCTAGAAAATCAAGAACTGACCAGATATTTACCATGCACAAAATCTTGGAAAATACCCGTGAAATGAGGATCGACACCAATTCTTCGACGATTTTACGGATGGTCTTGGCTTAACCGACTCATACTGTTTCACCCGTAGTTAAAAATAGAAAAATGATATAAACCAAAAAGCTTCAAAAATAAAAATGTATCCATATCAGCCGTATTTACTACCACTAAATAAACATAAATCAATTCTTTGATTACCAGCGACATCTGCCACGCAGCATAAATCTTCAAATCATCAGACACTGCCATTAGACACAATTACAAATGTTTCTTTCTGATTTAGTAGTCTTTTGGCGCTTCAAACTTTTGTTTTACATATCAATGGTCGGCCCAGTTCAATGCCCCGGCTACATGTCCGCACAGGTAAACTTAGCTTGTTAGCAGATAAATTAACGAAATGATTTAGTTTCGTGCAAAAACTACGCAGGCAATGCTCTAAAATATGAGAAAGCGAAAAATAAGCGAACAACTAATGTAGGATTCGCAATTTTTTTTTTAAAGCGCTAATAAAAACTTAGAACAAAACAAAAAGGGAGACATTAAAAAAGAAATCTGCTGAAGACATGCCAGGCACTATGGAAATAGCTGCGTATTTCGAATGGCAGCATATTTGTTTTTGTTTTTGCCACCAAAGCAAACAATTATAGACGCTTAGTGGTCGTTTATTACAATCCAACTCCCGACACCCTGTGGGCACACAAAAATATTCTATTCTGGCCGCTGACGAGGGAGCAAAAAATAGAGATTTTATGAACGGCCTTGAAATGACTGGCCGCTGCTAGGAGAAGAAGTCATTTAATGTTTTTTATGATTTAAGAAACTATTAGTATGCGCAATTTGGTTGGTTGGATGATTCGAATTGAACGAGCGCCAAAACTTTTAGGAAACCTGTGCGCAAATGTAAATATGTCCTAAAATATTTGTGGTTACCGAAAAAAAAAAATTACGGTTTTGGCTTATTGAAATTGGCTTAGCTTTTATATCTCCATTAAAATAAACACACTAAGGCGGTGGTAATTATTCTGAATGAGAAGGAAAAATTATTTAAATAATTATGGATTAGGTCAATAGACTCTAAACTTGTAGTAAATTGAACTTTATTAGCTAAACAATGTTAAAATAGAGTGGAGGCTTTTGATTTGTTCTAAAGTGGCTACATATCTGACTAAAACAATCTGGGTTCTTAAAATTATTCTCTTAAAATAACACGTATATCCTCACACACTCTGGATAACTTAGATCAGGAAGTCGCCAAACCGAACACTGGCGACGGATGGTAGATGGATCAAAGTTTGGGAGGAAGGAGCTCTCTATCAACTCCAGCTTCATACTTCCTAACTATGGCAATGTCTTTCAAGCCGAGGTTGCAGCCATTAAGGTAGCAGTAGATCTTTTGCTTCGGAGTGCAGCCTCCTCAGAGATGTCACCATTCACTCAGATAGCAGCCTTGAACTCATTTACAGCGGGCTCAGTTTTGGTCGAGACGAGTGCCTAACCTCACTATCAATAGCACCGAGGGTCTTTATGATAAGACTGGTATGCTGTGCCGGGCTACAGCGGAGTCGCAGTTAATTGCTAAGCTGAACTGGCGGGAGTTGAAATTAAACGCCTATGCTATTTTATAAGTTCGAACACAGGAGTTCTTTTTTTATGGCTTCACAAAAGACTACATATGGCAGTCTACGTGCGATAGGTGATCAACCATCTAACCTAACCTAAACGTATTTTTAATCAAAAAAAATTGCTTAGTAGGTATTTATGTGTTCAAAGGAGGCGTCTTGACCTGAAATCATCAAAATTTATTGTGTGAAAGTTAAAGCTGAAGTTAAAGCGCCTCCGATAAAGCACACAGTCATAATCTGTATTATTTATGAACAAGAATAGATTATATTAAAAACGAGAAACAAGATTATATTAAAAAACAAAAATAATACGCTTCACAAATACACGTGCCTTACAAGAGCTTTATTCCGATCGTTAAGTTTGTATGGTAGCTATATGCTATAGTGATCGGATCTGAACAATTTCTTCGGAGATTGCATCATTGCTTTAGGCTTTTATGTAAAATTTCGTGAAAATACCTCGTCAAATGAAAAAGTTTTTCATACACGCACTTGTTTCCGATTGTTCAATTTACATGACAGCTCACATTAGTCTAATATCGGCAACAAATTATTAGCTTCTTGGGGAGAAAAGCTCGAGTGATAGTGTTTAGTTTGATATCTCGAAAACTGATGGACTAATTCGTTTATATACAGATGGACAGAGGGCCTATATTTTTTGGTTTACCGCCACATAAAATTTTTCTACCATCCATTTCATTATAATGACGGAGCGTTCGGGTCAGTTAGCTCTTCAAATTTCTTTTTGCAAATCAGGCGACTTTGGAACTCGGTGGCTAGCGGACGAATTAATTTGAAGTTTTGACTAGGCACAATTTTTTTTAGCGATAAATTTTTAGTATTTTTTGCGATCAAGAACTTAACCTGAGAAGTCTGACATTTTGCAAAACAATTTTCTTAAAGCTCAACCGATACATACATACTTTACTAACAAATCTTCTATGAATTAAGATCTTTTTCGTTAAAAAATTCGTTAAAAATCCATAGCATCATTGTCGCCTGTTACAGCTTTCTTGTCATTCCAAATTCGCCATTTGTACTAAAATTAGTAAAAAAAATTGTGTACGTATATTTTCAAATGCATTTTTAATAAATCTTGTAAAAAAAAATTCGATTGCCTCGTTCCCAGAAGTAAATTTTCAAAGTTAAGGCGGTATTATGGACTAGAAATTTGATAAGTCGAAAATTTTTGTTTTCATAATTCAATACTTTGGATATTTAAAAATATCACACTAATATGATTTTTTTTCAAAATTCAAATTCTTTTTCGAAGGTACAGCGGTTTAAGTGTCGTAGCAATCCGCACCGGTTTATTCGAAAACACTCTTCGATGCACAATGTCTCAAGTTCGAATAAAGCGTTTTACTTGGAATGTCGCACTCATATTCTTATTTATCTCTCTATGACATTGATAAGAAAAAATTAGAAATTTAAAATCGTACTATTTAAAAAAAATAAAAAAAAAAAAATTTAAAAATCGAACTGCATTTTTGAATTGCCGCCATTTTATACAATTATTTTTAAGTTTCGCAGCCTCTTAAATAAAGCCATTCGAATTAATGCAAAATCTATCATTGTTTTATTTTTCAGATGACCAAAAGGATAAAAATCATGGCAAAGCGGTCACGGCCTTTTTCCACTCTGTTTTAAGGACACAAAACTCAATGAAGAAAAAAGCAATTTTTGAAATCAGTTTACTGGATCTTTAGAACGATTTAAGTGGTGCTTAATGTTAACATTAAATTAATCACATAAGCTGGTATATTTTAACATTAGCGTATAATTAAAAGAAAAAATAATTACCAAATTACTGTAACAAAGCTTTTAAAGAGTCATCATTTACAAGCCTATAATTGAAATTTATTCGCCGAAATGACGACTCTTAACCACATACACACATACGCACGCACCTATAAAGAACGCCAAGGGCTCAGCACAGTTTTGCGCCTGCGGCTTAGGCGGTGTATTCTAACACACCTCGAGCTGCAAATAAAATTAATAGAAGCCAATATATGCCAATGAACTTCAGTAGGGAAATTTGATAGCTAAACGGGCAAAGAAACATGGGTATATTCACACCAAGCAACTGTATTTCTACTTTCTCTGAATAATTATACCGCTAGAATGTACAAAAACTCACACACATACACATGTATTTATATATTATTATATTTTTTTAATTCTTTCCCTTTTGTTAAGTTTACTCAATCAACGTAATCCTCTCTAAAGCCATTAAGCAAATTGGATCTTCTTTTTTATATATGTATATTATTTCACAAATGGATTCTTATGCTTAACTATTTTAATGATAATTTCACGGTGCATATAAAACAGCCAATAATAACAACAAGCTGTTTTGTAACGCTTAATGGATTGTGCTAAAAATCGATTGTGTTGATGCCGGTGATAGGTGCTTTGATGAAATTTGTGTGGAAATATGAGTGAAATATATAAAACAAAAAGTAGTGAGAAAATAAAATAAAGGGTTCGGGGAATTTAGACTGGCTTTCCATGTATCATATACGTCTGCGAAATCATTTCATTATTTTAATTTAAAAGCAAATAATAGCCAAAATTAACACCAGAATGGCGCAAAAATGTGCTTAAGTGCCATCCATTTTATAATCAGGCTGAGCTGTGGAATGAAAGTATTAGAAAGGTTAACAAAGCTTATGATAATGCAACTATTTCATCAAATTTATTTAATTATATTTTTGAAACTGGTGGCAATACCTTACACTTTTTTTCAAAGCTGTATTTCTTAATTCTCAGTTACTGTAATTGCTTTGATTGTATACATAATATTAAATTGATGGCAACCCTTCTCCACATTTATGCATCAATTTAGTTGAATTGATTTTTGTATGTAAACGACGACCTCTTACTTCTTATTTTTTTAAATTTTTTCTGAAGAGGTTTTTATTAAATAGTTGTCATTCCTGTTCGAAAATGCAACCTATAAAGAACTTTCTTAAGTCAATCGAACAGAAAAATCTTAAAAGCAGTATTTAATTAAAATTTGCCATTAGACCGGCAATAATATTCTTGGCACCACCTGCCATCTAACTAAGTTTTTTAGAAATACTATGCACAATTTGATATATGTATAAATATGTATGTATATTGCCATATTTCATTTAACAATTCACTTATTTTATAATAATTTTATAATTTTAATTTTTGAACAGGTGGCAACACTTTGCAATTTTTTTTATTGATGCACATATTGGAATATTAAATTTGTTTTATTAAATTTATTATAAAAAGTTTCTAACAAGTGGCAACACTAATTAAAATTCTTGAGCGTCTTCTTTTTGATGTCACCATCAAAAAAAATCCCCTAACTTGTCAGTTTTTGTAATTTTAATTTTGGAACAGGTGGCGACCCTTCGAAATTTTTTCCACTGAAAGGCACACAGGGACTTTAATTTTATTTCCTAATTTCAACAATTCACGTATCTTATAAATTTTTGAAATTTAAATTTTGTAACAGGTGGCAACATTTTTAAAATTGTATTTGTACAAAGCGTCTTTATTAAGTTTTGTTTGAAAACAACTTTAATTTATTTTCTCATTTCTACAACTCATTTATCTTATAAATTTTGAAATTTAAATTTTTTAACAGGTGGCAACATTTTGCAAATTATTTTTTTTACGGAAGTGCCTCTAATTTGATATCCTAAATGCAACAATTCGATTTGCTGATAAATTGTTATAATTTTATTTTTGAACAGGTGGCAACACTTGATAGTTTTTTTTACTGAAAGGCATGCCCGGAAGAATAAAGCGACTTTAATTTTATATCATCTCCTCATATCAACAATTCGTTTATCTTAAAAATGTTTGTAATATCAATTTTTGACTTCTGGCAACATTTCTGCAGTTTTTTTCAACTGCAGCATCTTTAGTTTGAAAGCACTTTCGTTTTTATTTCCTCATTTTAACATTTCGTTTATATTATAAGTTTTTGTAACAATAAATTCGGACATGTGGCATGTACTGAAACCTTTTTTAATTTGATATCTTCAATGCAAAAATTCGTTTATCTTATAAATTTTTTTTAATATCAATTTTTGAACATGTAGCAACACTTTGCAAATTATTTTTTTACTGACGAGTTTTTAGTTTCATAGCAGTTTTAATTTTATTTCCTCAACAATTCGTTTATCTTATAAATTTTTCTAATTTAAAATTTTGAACAAGTGGCAACGCTTCGCAAATTATTTTTTTTTCTGTAGCCTCTTTATTTTATATCCTAAATTCAACAATTCGTTTATTAAATAAATTTTTGTAATTATAATATTTGAGCAGGTGGCAACACTTCGCATAAAATATGGTCAGCTATAAGTTTACCTGAATTTGTATAGCTTTGTAACCAGTTAATAGTACCTATTTTTTGATAAAAAATAATTTGACTTAAAATATTCATATGTACATATGTATATGTATATGTATGTAAGTACATACATACATGTGGCAACGTTCTAACTTTTTTGCTTTAAAAAGTGCGAATTTTACACAAAACAATACAAAAAAGTATTGAAATCGTTGCAGCAGTGCTTATGGTGCTACACTGCATACTAAAAGCGTGACGCAATTTGGTTGTGTTACACAATTGCGTTGCACTCGAACAAATTTGCTAAAGCGCCTAAAAAGGTTTCACTTTAAAATATAGCAGCAACAAATTACCAATTTCAGCGACTGCAACCACGGCAGAGCTACAGAGAGTTGCTAAACATTAAAATTTATTTGTAAGCTTGTAAAGACAAAACCTTACATTTAAACAATAAAAGTCGCACGCTAGTATGGATAATAAAATGTTAATATAAGTTGAAGTCTCTACTCTCGCCACTTCTCACTAAACATCTAAGAAAAGCCAAACAAAAAACATGCGAAGCGTAGAAAGAATAAAAGAATAGCAATGAAAATTGAACAAAAGCACGGCGTAGAATAAAAAGGTCATAATGCGCGGCTAACTGTACATTAATTGTGACTTTTGGCTAACCTTCATGCGTGCATAATGGCATGTAAATGCGTGTGGATGAATACATTTTTATTTAATAGTGTTCAAGTGTGTCCAAGTGTGCGTGTCTGCATTTGCTGCGGCCAGCCACTGCGCCCACCAGCCCGCCAACAGCTGCGTCGCGTCACTGCGTATTATGTTTCTTAATTTCTTCTTTTTGTTTATATAAAAAAAATTAATTTTACTTTCACTTTACTTTCATTTTTTCGCGCGACACTTTACATATGCCCATCGTATGAATTCTCATTCTAATTTCTGTGTGAAAGTTTATTATGTTGTAATCGTTAATGTTAAGTGAAACAAGTTGCACTAGCCAAATGAAAGGCAAAAGTGAATATAAAAAAGGCAAAAAAAAATTGTAAAAGAAATAAAAATTCAAAGGCAAAACGAGAATGTTATAAAAGTTTTATTGTTGCTAAACTACTTCATGCCAAGCAAAAACTTTCCTAACGCCTATACATAGTACACACAGCCAATACAGTAATGCAAACATTAATTATGAAAAAATTGAAAAATTTCACATGAAAAAACTGCATTTTTTGCATTCTTTCAATTCAAAGAATTTCCACTGCAAAATATTTCGTTAAAAATTCTAAAGCTTCGCACACGCACACATACTCAGGCGCGCATTCTCACGCTGTCCACTGCGGAAGTTCGTTGCTTAAGTCTTTTGTTCCGCAACGTTTGGCCGCGTGGAATCGCTAAATTGCGTGTCGGCGCCACAACGCCAGCTTACATGCATAGCCACATCAATATTTTACATTTTAATCACATATTTTAAATTGATTCTAGCTAACATTGACGCACTCACTAATCAGCTGCTGGAATTTTATAATTTTTTTCTTCCGAGTTTAATTGCGAAACATCTTAATGTCATCATTATCATCGCCATTGCGCGCTATTGTCGCTTATTTATTATAATATTTTTGTGGTCTCTCGCATATTCTTTCCGATTTATTAATTAATATTTGGCTACGCACTGCCGTTGTGTGTTGCCGCAAAGACAACTCAATTAGCTTACCGAAAAAGGAAATAATTTTCGTAAATGGCCAACGGTTGCATTGCTGCTTAACTTCGTTAACTAATTTCAATAATATATTTAGCACTTTTCAATCGTTAGTTCATTAATAATATTTCCCGCTCGACGCGTCTGTGTAATTTTCAACGGTCTAAGGTCAGATGGTATTCATATAAATTGTTTTTCATTGATTTTCATTGACAAATCGATTGATTGTGATTAGATTAGCTGCGTCTTAATGAGACTACTGTGTCCGCAAATGAGCGGATTTGAGATTATGTGTTATGTCATTAGTGTTTTGTATTTTATTAATTATAGTCAATACAAGGGAATGAAAAAAGAAATATGTTGTTTTAAACAAATATTAAATTAGCAGGCTTACACATTACACGCTTTGCCGACACTTAAAATGTTATATTACTGAAGTTTCTCCTCTGACTTCAAAAACGACTGCTTATAATCAGTTCAAATATGATCTTCACTTGGAATCAGCCATATAATCCCTAATATATGTATACCACTTTTTATGTTCATGCTAACCTACTAACCCTTTCTTTAAAATTCGGTATTTGGCAAGCGAAGTGATGGAATCTGGCAACTCACAAATTTATCGTAAAGTTTAACTTTTTGGATGTTATACATACTCGGAACGTTTTGACATACGAGCGCTATTTGTGTTGTTTTCAATGACTTAAAATATTCATCCCGGAAAAAATGGAATTAAGTCGCGAACATTTTCGTGCAACTATTTTTTGCAATTTTCGAAGATTAAATTGTTGTCGATAATGTTCTATTAAGGACCACTTGTTGTTGTTGTAGCGTCAGAAATCTGACTACTAAGACTTACCGATCTAAACGGGGTTAGATTTCCGAAATAACAGCTCTTGGTTGGATAAAAATCTGGGTCCGTTCCGGTACATAGAACCGACTGTCATGGTTGTTATTGTAACGGGTACCTAATCCTCGTTAGGATGGTAGGGATTTGATAAGTTGTCATCGACATCATCCAAACATCAACAAAATTCTCACATTAGCCGCCTCTACGTTACCAGAATTTACCTGCCATTTGCCATTTCCTCATGGAAAGATATACGACCCAACAACGAGTAGAAATTATTAAAATTTGTGGTTGTCATAATCGTTCTGTCAGATCAATAACTGAGCGTCTAGCGAAAAAATTTGAAGCCACAGGCACAGTACAAAATATTTCCGTGCCAGTGAGACAAAAAAGTGCTCGTAGTGTTGAGAACATTGCTGTCGATAGCGCATCAATTGAGGAAAACCCATATCAGTCTCTCGCAAGCCCTGCCTACGCCTACGTTGGGCATCTCTGTGACGTCGTTGTGGCAAATTTTGCGAAAAGATCTTGGCTTACACTTTCCAAGATAAAATTGACGCAAGAACTGAAGCCGCTTGACCACCAGAATCGTCGTGTTTTCGTAAATTGGGCTGAGGAACAACTTAAAAATTATCTGGATATTCAACATTAATTTAACAATTATACAGACCTGGAGAATATGTGGTTCCAACAGGACGGCACCACAAGCCATACAGCGAACGGCACAATCGATTTATTGAAAATCAAATTTGGCGAACGTGTTTTCTCACGAAATGGCCTGGTGCGATTTGGGCCTTTAGACTATTTCCTATGCGTCTACGTCAAGTCTATGGTCTATGCCAACAAGTTATCGACGATTGATCAACTTCGTACGAATATCGAACGTGAAATGCAGGAGTATCGGCCGATTTATGCTTGAAAACCGTCGAAAATTGGGTTCAGGAGCCGGACTTCTGCAAGTTCTTCATTGTAGCCATACAAAAGACATCGAGTTCCATACATAATGACATCGAATGTACTTTAACAGGAATAAAGAATTTCATTGATATCCCAAATCGTTTTTGTTTTATTAAAAAAACTTGTGTAGCGCCCTTATTGAAAACCCCGTTATTAATTTGAGGAACAGAAAGGAATATAAGCGAAACGATTCCGCAAGGTCATGATAAGAATGATAGGCCTCGTAAGGCTTCCGGAACCTGTGCTAGAGCTAATTTGAGTCAAATTAACGATATTAACAAAAACAACCAAACAACTTAATTTTCATTCAAGAAAGACCAAATTTTCTTTATAAAATCGTACCCAGTATACGGAGAAACAATTTCACTTCCATCGCAACAAACAATATGCTCATCAACAGCTCAACGCAATAAATTCGAAATAATATTTATTTATTCATTTCGCAGAACTGCTGTTAGTTAGTCACTACAATCTCTCATAACACTGTCCAACAAATGAAAACTTTTTGAATGGAACAGAATAGCGACTCCATTATTCTGAAAGGGTATGTTGAGTAGATCATTTTTGTAGAACAAACTTATGGTCCAGCACGTCTGAGTTTTTTTTTACAGTGGGTCAAAGTTTTCATTTTTTGGTCGAAGGGAGCATTATACTATATGAAAAAATGTTGTAAGTTAATGTCTGAGAGAATTCTTATGGTCAGAGTTGTATTGTGGAATTGTATGAGGATTATTTTTGTGGAAGATCTTAACCCTCTAACTGGTTTCTTTATGGGTCAATTTGACCCTTTTTTCGAGAAAATCTAAAAATATCCTTTAAAAAAGGACATTTAAGGATTAAAGTATTCTACGAAAATGTTTGGCGGAAAATTTCAGTGGGGGTCACCAAAGACACCATTGTTGTAAATAAAGCTCTTTACGATTGATAAAAAATTACACGCCAACATATACAAAGTAGGTGAAAACGTCGTCAAGTTCGGCCGGGCCAAACACTGACTTCTCGCGTCTAGTCGGCTGTGACTTACAAATCAGGTGTGATAAAATTAAGCATAATTGACTTACTAAGCAGTACATATCGGGTGTGATTTTTACAAAAATTAATATAAAAAAAGAACAATTAAAGCTTAAATAAGCTTTCAGCGGATTCTGTTTGCAAATTAAAGAGATTGGTTTTGTTTTATTTGTGGACATTTTACGCACCTTCAAAGCAGAAGAAAGATATTCCCTACAATTGAAGAACCATATTTTCTTTTCTTTGGAATACGATTTTTATGTGAAGCTTGGATACCAAAAACTGTATGTACTACTTGCTTTTATGTGAAGCTTGGATACCAAAAACTGTATGTACTACTTGCGAAAGTGGTCTTTTGACCTGGTACAAAGGCGGTACTAAGGTGCTGCCATTTTCTGCGCCTATTGTATGGATTGAACCTGAAAATCACAAATCAGATGCTGCGCATGTGAAATTACCGTTGGTAGAAGACAAAGGCACTACGCGATAATGACATACGAAGCAACAAATAATGTCATTTTACCAGAAGTGCGCTGTGAAGGTGTTCGGTGCCTCAACCGCCTACACATACATTTTTCGGCCAATATGACATACGCCAATACAGAAATAACAGCGGCGGTTGAAAACATATCAGATATAAGTTACTTGCCTCCTGGTGGTTTAAACATATGTCCTAATTTGATAGACCAAGCTTATTTTGAAGATCTTGTAAGAGATTTAGGACTAACAAAAGAGAAAGCTGAAATATTATGTTCCAGATTGAAAAACAGGAATTTGATAAAAGCCGATGTAAAAGTTACATCGCCAAGAAAAAGACACGCCGATTTGGAAAGTTGTTTTAAAAAATCAGAAAGAACTTGTATACTGTTGCAGTATTGAAGAGGTTCTAAAATATATCTAAAGCTTCCACTGGACTCTTCCGCTTGGCGACTATTTATAGATAGTTCAAAACACAGCTTAAAAGCAGATTTACTGCACAATGGAAATCAGCATCCATCAATACCGGTTGCGTATTCCACAAAAAAGGATGAAACATACGTAAATATTTCACATCTCTTAAATAAAATTGAATACTATAAATATAAATGGGAAGTATGCGCAGACTTCAAAATGATTGCAATATTGACTGGAATGCAAACAGGATACACAAAATATATGTGCTTTCTTTGTAAATGGGATTCACGTGCTACCAGCAGCCATTATCATATTAAATATTTCGAAGAACGTAAAGAAAATATTATTGGTGACTTAAATGTAATCCATGAATCTCTTGTCCCAAAAGATAAGGTCATACTTCCACCGCTGCATATTAAGTTGGGCGTGGTGAAAAATTTTATTAAAAGCTTAAATACACAAGGATATGCTTTCAAACGCATTCAAACAATTTTCCCCAGATTATCTGCAGCAAAATTAAAAGAAGGTAAAATACGGTTTTAAGAAATAATTTATTTCATTTAATGTAAACTACCTTTTCTAGGAATGCTCGTTGGACCCGATATAAGAAAATTATTACCAAGATGAAGAATTTTATGGTCATCTGTCGGATATGCAAAAGACAGCATTTGACTTTATGCAGCTGGTTATATCAGAATTCCTTGGAAACTCAAAAGCACAAAACTATGCAGAAAATATTGAAAGCATGCTAATCGGTTTTAACAATATTGGCGTTAAGATGTCACTAAAGCTGCATTTTCTGCACTCTCATCTCAATTTTTAAAGAAAACCTTGGGCAGTTTCAGATGAACACGGTGAAAAGGTTTCATCAGGATATAACTGTATTGGAAGAAAGATTAAAAGGTAAATCCCAAACCTTGACACATCGGAACATTCACGTCAAGCTAAATACAGGAAAGCATATTAAGTTTAATCTTTAATCCATTGTCCTACTACTGCTGAAGCAAACAAAAAAAACATTTGCATACTATAATAAACCACTATTAAAACAAAATTATAATTTTTTTATCAATCGTAAACAGCTTTATTTACAACAATGGTGTCTTTGGTGACCCCCACTGAAATTTTCCGCCAAACATTTTCGTATAATATTTTAATCCTTAAATGTCCTTTTTTAAAGGATATTTTTAGATTTTCTCGAAAAAAGGGTCAAATTGACCCATAAAGAAACCAGTTAGAGGGTTAAGATCTTCCACAAAAATAATCCTCATACAATTCCACAATACAACTCTTACCATAAGAATTCTCTCAGACATTAACTTACAACATTTTTTTCATATAGTATAATGCTCCCTTCGACCAAAAAATGAAAAGTTTGACCCACTGTAAAAAAAAACTCAGACGTGCTGGACCATAAGTTTGTTCTACAAAAATGATCTACTCAACATACCCTTTCAGAATTATAGGGTCGCTATTCTGTTCCAAAAATGCTGTTGGACAGTGTAATTAATTTGTGCTTAAATGTAAATATCCGCTGGGCAAATTAATTGCATTTTGGCACTTCGAAGTGTCTGCATTCCGTGTGCCAGCTGGTTTCACCAGCCCACGTTTGCTTACTATGAGTGTGTATAGTTAATTTTTTGTTCCTCTGCATACAGTTATGGAGTTGAATGTCTTTTTTTTATCATATTGTATTGCTGTTAATTATTTATATTTTTGTTTATATTAATGGCCAATTTGCACATCTAAAGTATGCACTAAGAATGCTAAACGCAATTAAGTTAACAATATTGTTTTTGAAGATGTTCTGCTGCTGGTCATTTCAGTGGTATTTACTTAGCGAATTTTTTATTTCATTTTACTGTTTTTCTTGGTAAATTGACAATATTTATTGCTTTTATAACTGGTATTATTATGATTGGTATCTATAATATTTGCAAAAAAAGTAAGCAACTAGTGTGGTTTACTTTAGTATTATATGTATATACATAGTTATATGTATATTAAAAAAAAATAATCAAATACTTATATTGGACATGTCAACAATGTAGGGAAAATATCAAAAGAAACATATTTTGGATAGCTTTCATATGAATTTAAACTGCGCGCGTCGAAGGATTTGGAGAATTATTTTTTTTTATTTGTAGTACTGTCAGTCACATTTATGTCAAATTTCATGTCAAAATATTCTTTAGTGTTTGAGATACGTGTCGTTTTGTGAGCTGCTAAAAGTGAGTTTTTCGTTTTTTGCGATGTCGAAATTTGTTGAGCAAAGAATTTCCATTAAATTTTGTTTACGGAATCAATTTTTGCGGATACGTTGAGGATGGTGCAGAAAGCCTTTGGTGATGAGACTATGTCTAAAAAAATGTTTACAAGTGGAATAGTAGGTTCCAAGCCGGACGTGAACGTGTCGAAGATGAAAAGCGTCCAGGGCGACCATCAACCTCAACCGACGAAGCTCACGTTTAACAAATCAAAGATTTGGTGTTGAAAAACCGTCGATTAACAATTAGAGACCTTGCTGATGAAGTTGGCATATCGAAAGGCTCAGCCAATACCATTTTGAAGGATGTTTTGGGCCTGAAGCGCGTCAAATCTCGACTGGTACCGAAACATTGAATTTTTTGGAAAAAAAGGCGTACATTGAAGTGTGTGAAACGATGCTTTCCGACTACCATGGTGTCATGAAACGCATTATAACTGGCGATGAGACTTGGATGTATGCTTACGACCCCGAAACAACCGATCACTCGAGCGAATATCGTGCCAAAAGAGAGCCGAGACCAAAAAAATCGCGCCAAAGTCGTTCAAAAATCAAGGTCATATTGACTGTTTTCTTCGATTATCGTGGTGTTGTGCATTATGAATTCCTTCCAACCGGTCAAACGGTCAACAAGGAATATTATTTCAACGTTATGCGTCGTTTGCAACCACCGTATTCACCTGATCTGGCGCCGTGCGACTTCTGGCTATTCACCAAGCTCAAAAGACCGCTCCGGTACGATAGAGGAGATTCAATCCGCAGCGAAGATGGAACTGAAGGCCATCCCGGAATGTGACTACAACCAGTGTTTCGAAGATTGAAAAATCCGTTGGCATAAGTGCATTGCATCGGGAGGGAATTACTTTGAAGGGGATGAAATTGATTTGGATGAATAAATAAAGAATTTTCAAAATAAATACAATGTCACCTTATTTTTTGGGCACAGAGTTTATCTTCGGAATTAAATTCATAAATCAGCTGCATAGCAGTTCCCTTTTCACTCTTGCTTTGATGAAGTGACATACTTTACTTCAATGTATAATACTGCAGTCCGTTCGTGTATTGAATAGAAAAATTTCACAAAATAAAACAATGTGGGCCAAGTTTCGAGAATCTTTCGAGAACTTCTTCTGCAATGACTTCAATGTCCTGACCCCGATTAATCTATCTTGAAGCATGTTCGTCCTCAGCCACGTTTTCATATGGCGAAGTGTCGAAAAAGAGCGTTCAGATCTCGCATTCGATATGCGAAGCTATGATTTATGGGCTATTGGTGCCCATCGCAGTTCTTTAACGTTTCCTATATAGTAGTCGGTAACTTGTTATCTTTAGACTTTTGCCTTTGTCCCCAATGATATTGCCAGTGAACAAGATCACCTTTCAGCTTCAAACGTCGCATGACGTTGTCGTTATCCAAAAGGCCTTTGAGTCTATCTATAAAGCAGTCAATAAAATTTGTTTTTTGAAATCCATCCAATACTTCTCTAGCAAAGCGCGTATTCAAATCTTCGCTCATTGTATCCAACAAAGGAATGTTCACTAAGACCCTGCAGTATTCTTCATAAGTTCTCACGCAGAAATTTTCGCGTTTTGTTTGTCGACCGCAAATTCTTGGTTTTTCTTCGTCAACTTTCAGTTCTGCCGTCATTTTTTGTGTCCGAATAAATGGAACGAAACTGTTGCTCCGCTTTTTGTTTTCGATTTCGGTACATTTCATGCATCGTATCGTAATTATTCTATGTTAGAAAACTTGCAGGAAAAGCCGCGATGAATTTATCAATTGAACATATCGCAGATGGCACTGAATGCAGCATCCATTTCAAACGTCGCTTCAAATTTAGCACTTTCAGTTACGGATCTGATTGCATTTATTAACAATTTAATCTGCATACGTTGCTATAGTTTGTAACTTCGGCGGTACCTTAGCATTATTTATTATATTCAGAAATGGAGACAGTCTTTAATTTTGTTGCAGAAATAAAATGGCAAATATCTGGATTATAATTCTATTAGTTTATATTTTTTTCGAGTAGTAAAATTTCCAATAAGCCATTTAGCTCTTAGGGAAGATAATTTCCAACATTGCCATTTCCTCCTTTGAATCCACCACTATTTAAATCATACTCTTTTTGGTAGTCATGTTGAGTTGGTATATATTAGATCTGCAAAGGTGTAAATACAGACTCTATAGCGTTCGTTCTTTCTCTCATACATACTCTCCACATACTTCACGAAGACGATGCACCGAATGAAATTATTTCTGTCCCTGACTAGTGATAAAATACTAATATTTCGGTTTATGTACGAAAAACTGGAAAAATGGATAAGTATCCCCCTGACGTGAGAGACTGGATCGCAAATAAATGTGTGATAATACGACAATCGCTTTACTTATTAGAAGTCGTTGCATATCAACATTATTCAAAGAGGTTCGACTTATTCTGTCGAATGGTGAATATTCTTTGAAGAACGAATCGCAAAATATGAAATGTATTTGTTAAAGGCGCATACCTAACAAAAAGCAATTTTTCGAATTTAAAAAAATACTGTATTAATGGCTTTAAGATTTTAAGTGTTCATAGATACACACAAACTTCAAAATTCAAGAAAAAAAATTAAGAAAAAAGTTATCTTTTTCGTGGTACACGCAATCAGCGACGACGTTGAGACAAAGGTATTCCACTACTGTGGCAACTCCAGATTTGTCGACGCAGGAAAAATAAAAAAAGTCTTTAGAAAATATCTCTCGTACAATGACCCACAGTCGGAAAACAAAAAAAAAATGAAAAAATTATCAAAAATTTGGTAATTTTGGTTTTTCAAAGCATGATATTTGCTCAGAACAATAAATCGGTAGAACTGGAGAACTGTATGCGGAACATGCAGAAACTTTTAATAATAAACACCACAGAAAATTAGAAAAATGTTAAAAAAAAATCGCTTGAAGGTGAACTTATCAAGCTGATGGAACTAACTAAGTTATCAAGGCCGTAGCCAGGGGGGGGTCATAGGGCAGCTGCCCCCCCTACCGTTCATCCCATAGCTGATTTTTTGTTTGTAAAGTTGCAATGAATGCAATGAAGTTAAATAATTTATCGATCGTATGTTTACCATCAATAGCTTTTTTAATAGCTTGTCATCACTATCATATTTGAGAGACAGCTGTCATTCAGGCAATTAAAAGAAGAAAAGGTGTCAAAAGTGATTAGTGTTGGTTAAAAAAAAGTGTCGCTTAAGAAGTATAGCTGATAATAATATAATAAAAATGGACATTAGAACCTTTTTTAATAATACTACAAGTACGTAATAGTTGACTTAGTTATTGTATTACACTTTTTAATGATACATATGTTCTTATTGCAGCGAGATTGAAGAGGAGGCTGAGCTTAAATGATAGCAGCTCAAGTGAAGAGAGCCACGCGGCAGATATGACGGCGGATGATTGCCATGCCAACGATATTGGCAAATGGGTGGCTTTAGTCGGTGCGATGAGTGAGGAGCAGAAAAAAGAACTGTTGGTTAGTTGTTGGAAGCCCGACCAAAATTATAATTTTTCAGCTGATGCAACGCACTTGAAGAGGTAATTCAATTGGTCACTTTACTGCATAAAGAAGTTACACAATCAGCAATGTCATTTTTAAATGAAACTCCTGTCGATTTGCAAATGCAACGGGGTCATGCAAAAAAAATTGAACAAAATAAAAAAATTATTAAATCCATTATAAATACAATCCTGTTTTGTGGAACACATGATCTTCCTCTTCGTGGCAAAACGAATGATGAAGGTAAATCTAACAGATTTATAAAAGTTAAAAACTATATTTCATTATTTCACTTTTTCAAAGGTGTTCTATATGATCTGCTTATGATGAGAATATCAGTTGGTGATGAGGCATTAAAAAACAATTTGGAGGATGGCAAACAAAACGCAAAGTATACTAGTCCACAAATCCAAAATGAAATTTTGGACATTTCGGCGAAAGTAATTAAAAATTACATCTGCACAGATGTTAAGAAAGCGTCAGCGTACAGCATCTTAGCAGACGAGACAGCAGACATAGCTGGAAAGGAACAACTTTCGATAGGAATTCGATTTTTTGACAGCAGAAAAAAAATTATCCGTGAAGAATTTATTGGATTTATGGAATTAGATGCAATGGATGCAGCAACAATTGCAGCCAACATCAAAGGATTTGTGGAAGGTTTAGACTTAGATCCTGCTAAATGTGTTGGGCTTGGGTTTGATGGATGTGCTACTATGGCCGACAATACTAGTGGGGTGCAAAAAATATAAAGAGGTACATTCCAAAAAAAGTTGTTATATTCATTGCGCCAGTCATCGCCTCAATTTGGTGGTTAATGACCTGAATTGAGTCTCTGAAATACGTAGCACCATTTCCACCATAAAGGATGTAATAAATTTTTTCAAAGAGTCACCCCTTCGCAGAAGATACACTCCGAATGTACATTCTTTTTGTGAAACACGCTGGTCGGAGAAGTACAAAAGCATCGCTGATTTTAAAAATTTCTATTGTGATATAATAGATGGATTGGAAAAACTAAGCACAGAAGGAAACGCTGGCACGAGAAAATTTGCATTCCAACTTCACAGTGCTGCAACTAAAAGCGTTTTTCTTATTTGTATGTTCATTATTGCCAAATATTACAGCATTCTCCAACCAGTAGTGAATATATTGCAAGCCAAGAACCATGATGTGATTAAATGTAGAGATCACATCAATAACATTTTAAATTTATTTGAGGAACATCGAGAAACATCTGCCAGCGAATTTGGAAAGATTTTTAGAGACTGTGAAAAGTTAGCTGAGAATGAATCGCTCAATATAAGTGTGCCCAGAGTCGTCGAGAAGCAAACAAAAAGATCAAATCCTCCATTCACGACAACAGCAGAGTATTACCGCCGTGCAATTTTCATTCCAATTCCCTGCACAACTGCCACTGTTGAACGGTCGTTCAGCACTCTCAGAAGAGTAAAGACATGGCTGAGAACAACAATGGGAGAGAATCGGTTAAATGGTAATAAAAGCAAACATTTTTTATAAATAATTACGTACGTAAATTTTATTTTTGCAGGATTGTGCATGCTTAGCACCCACCGGGCTTTAGTCAAAGAGAATCAAGCGGAAATGGAAACGAAAATTCTGGAGGAATTTTCAGCGAATCCAAGAAAACTTTTATTAGCATGAAAGGTATAAAAATAATATAAAAAAAGTTACTGGAATTAAAAATTTTTTTTCAGCCCCACCCTACATGAATACCTGGCTACGCCCTTGTAAGTTATACTTTAGTAGGCTGTAGCTCAAAAAATATTTCATTTAAAGATTTAGAATGTTTTTTTGAAGGAATAGACTAGCGATATTGGAATGCAAGAATAAAACAATTTGGTTTGTTTTGGAATTTTACACTAGCTGAGCCACTTATAAGTACGCACAAAATTCGAACATGAACACATTGTATGAACCAGGAGCAACTTTTTACCCATAGGAAACGATTACAAAATACGAATTTTGATATATTCTGCACAAATGCTCTTAAAAGCTTTTCATGTTTCAATATCACCGTTCAACAGCTTGGAAATATACTATATGTTAAGCTCAACTTGTTATAGAAAAATTAACGCCAAGTAAATCCTCAAACCATTAGTTTATATCCATACATTAATTAAACAATGCTCAACTGTTGGCAGTGCTGCCACATTTCTTGCTGCCCGCCAACTGAAACTTGCAGTAATGATTTACAAACAAAAGCCGCCAATTAAATGCTCAATGCAATTCCACAGCTGCATGCTCATGCATTTTTAGCAGCTAATTTTTGCAATTAAAACAATATCACAGCAGGCGAGCATGCAAACAAAGGTGAGAAGCAAATGGCAGCAGCCATCTAATGCAGCTACCGCTAGTGCGAAATGCTAATTTGCAGATCAAATTTGGCAAACACAAACAATACAAACATTGGCCAGAACAGCCAGGCCAGGCGATGACATCAACAACGGTCAACCAAAACTATCAGCTATGACCGAACAGTGACAAAAGCACGTCATGAATGACTGCATGCTGATGGCAGGCAATTAGCGACAGTCAAAGAGGCATTGCAGCAACGGCAGTTAACAACGGTACAACTGCGTTAGTGATAATTGTATTACGCCCGCGGACAGCAGAAAACACTCAACACTTGGCAAATGCAGTCAATCAACCGCAACGAGCGCTTGGATCATTATAAACAACTCCGATTTCAATCTTCCTCTTCCACTTCTTTCTAGCAATTTGTCTAGTTAAAGCATGCGCGCGCAACGCTGCAGCCGATTTGATGCTCGTACATGAGCCAGCTACTTGCCAACAGGCGGTTACCAACCGACAAGGTGACAAGCGCTTCAGCTTCCGCCGCCGCGGTCGTTTGTACTTTGGCGAGGTGTTCAGTAGTGGATCTCCAATTTGTTGGAACACATGTTGAAACACTTGCCAAAAACATGTTTCTTTTTGTATAGAAATATTTATATGAATGTCTATATATAGTATACAAGTATGTAAGTTGTGTGCCTTAATAAAAGTAGCTTTTCAAATATTTTTTAAATATCAAATTTGGTTAGTTATTAATTTTCGCCAATTTTGATTTGTTGCTGCAATCTTCTCATAATTAATTGTTGTTTAATCACAAATATTTGCGTGAGAATAATTAATTGGTTGGCATTCTGGCAGTTCGTCCTCCGCGCTTGCACTCTTGCACCAGCTACTTTTGGCTGCTTTCTGTGCTTTACTGTTGTTGTTACTCTAACATTTATGCTAACAGTTATTCAGGTGTGCACTTGCTGTGCTTCCACTTATTTATATTTTCATTTATTATATTTTTAATGGCCAATTTGTAAATTTTAAGTGTTCACTAGCCATGCAAATGGCAATTAAATTAACATGTTGTTATGTGTGTTGGTGCTTTTATGAGTGAAATATGAAATTTTTTATAGAAAAATGTCAAAATGCTTATATTCAGGTTTGTGTTTATTTTACTCATTTTTGTTTTTTTTTTTTTTATTTTGAAACAACAATTTTTATACTTTGCTATTTGCACAGCTTAACACATTGAGTGATAATTAGTTGTCACTCATATTGTTGGGAATAATCGCAAAAAACTGCATTATTCATCCAACTACCAATTTAATTTATCGAATTACGCAATTATTTTGTCGCTTTACGAGTATGACACTGGCACTACTATAATCATCAAATCAGTCTCGCCCAGCGGACTCCTGGAATTGGGATGCTGGACCTTTGTGACCATATGTGATATAGGGGAGGGCGCAATAGACCATAGGTTGCAGTCCAAATCCTCAATTTTACTATCACCACATCTATTCCAAATGAGATTATTGAATGTGAATTAAGACGGGCGAACACAATTTCAGCTGCAAAATGAGGAGAATAAACCATGAAGAAGCACAAGTTGAAGCCAATTGATTATCAGTTGAACGATTAAGCTGGGATATGCCGGTAAAAATTTACTTACAAACAACTAAATAATCTTTAAACGAGGCTATCAAACAAATCTCTGAAAGAATAATAAAATTAGACAACATGGCCTTGGTTTTTACTGTCAAATTTACCAACACTTTCTTTAAAATGCTTCGGATACGAACTGGTACAGCCAACATATACAAGTACTAGTATGTAACGATCTCATTAATTTTTGGCCGAAATTCTACAAACAATAAATATCTCCTTTGGTCAAACATAACCTTAATTTCGATTATGCAGGAAACATTTTTTGTTATCTTGAAAAAAGTTCAAATATTTCCATCTATCTTCTTCTTAATTGGCGTAGACACCGCTTACGCGATTATAGCCGAGTTAACAACAGCGCGCCAGTCGTTCCATATATCTGTTTTTATATATAAACCAGAAGTATCTGATAAGGCTTCTTGAATGTTAGAGAAAAATGTGCAGCGGAAGAGAGATTAATCTTTATGTATTTAGCAACAGTGGGCAGCGTGTAAGATGGAACACTGATCTATGGCTTATGCAAGAAGGAGGAACAAGGAGGCCATCTCCGTGATGGAAGCACTAAATGCAAATGAATTTGGCTATTGAAGTGTCTTGAATCAAAGATATGTGAAAGCAACTTAAACAAATTTTTTACAAAACTAATAAGATATAACTATACATATATTAAAGCAGCTCTGAGATTTTAGTAAATCAAGTTTATAAATAAGGCAAATATTTAGTCACTACCTCAACCTGTAATAGTTTACCAATCGAATTAGGAAATAATAACAATTTTATAACCAAAACTCAATTTATGTCTTAATTGCAGTGGCTTATATTATAACGATTTTCCTTCAGCTGTAAACTTATGAAAAGTTGTTACGTTATTTTGCATTTTAAGTGACGATATGTTCTTTAACACCGGACCATTGCTTTAACATGGATGCTATAACATAGCTAAAAAAACTTTAATTTGCTGCCACGGATTGCAGTGGTGATGTGCACCTGTGCTTTGAATAATCTTTAAAAATGGGCGGGTCCCGTCTCTTACTAGGTCTAATGTACATATTTCCCAAACCGTTGAAGCAAATTCAACCAAGCTTGCTCAAAGCAAATATTTTTAGTATCCCATCCGGGAGTGCAAAATGGTGGAAATCGGATTAAAACCCCGCCTACTCCTCATATAACGGTTAAGTTGGAAACTACTAAAAGTGCCATAACTCAATAAATAAAAACGTCAGAGACACTAAATTTTCCACCCAAGATGATACAAAACATCTTTATGAAAGCCAATATAAAAATTGGGCAATGGAAGTCTCACCGCCCACATTTCGGTGCAAGTCTATATCTCAGTATCTACTCGACAGCTCTCGACCAAATTTATTATATAATATTACATTAACATTCCTATGTTCCAGTGTCAAAATAAGCGTAATCAGACTAAAGGGGTATTCTACTCTAGAATTTTGAAAAATTCGATATTTTTTTCCATATATTTAGAGTTTAGACCCTTAAGAACATATCCTCCAAAGGATTATTAAAAATTACAATTATTTCAAGAGTTACAGTTACTTTCGTGACGCAGTACCTAGGCCGGTTCGGCCGTATCGAATTTTTTAAACGCGTTTTTCTCGAAGCTCCTTTTTTCCACACGGTACCGGCATTATCTCAAGTTCTATACAACCGATTTACTTGAAATTTTGTGTGAACCTTCTTTATATAATCCTTTATCGTTCCTACTAGCATCGTGTCAAAATTTTTGTTTTTAATATTTTAAAAAATTCAGGAATTTCAAAAAAGCGTAAACCATGATTTTTATTTTCAGGCAGTCGCCATTTTTCAAAAAAAAAATTTGTATGTGTTCTCTGAAATAGGGACTATAACAGCATCCCTACTGTTTAAGAATTTCTTTCGATTTTTTTTTTTCAAACCACCAGGAGAGTCAGGATCAATGTCACCAGGATGCGCCATTTTTTTTACACCTGTCTCTCCCCCCCTCTAATTATTTTAATGTTTAATATTTTTTTGTAAAATGTTATTTCTGTATTCTTAAGATATCAATAAAAACAGCATAAAAAAATGGGTAGTAAAAATATTAATTGCCTTTTTTTTAGGACACTTAAAAATTACCTGAAATTCAAGGTTCTAGAGTAGAATACCCCACTTAGCCCACGCCTACCTCCCATATAACACAATTTTAAATTCCATATGATTCTTTCACTTCCCAGTACACAAAACAAGAAACTTTCCACGAAATGTGCTTCCTTATGATCGAATTTTCTCAAAACTTTCTCATACAGTATGCTGGTATGATGTCTGATATGTGGACACCAGTTCCGATTGCGAACTTTACCCAAAATGTAAGTCAATACAAAATTGTGAAATGTGTATCCGAACCCGATTTGTTTTCATTGCTATTTAGTATGATCAATTTGTCCAGTATTTTTTTCATTTAGTAGGATTTAAAAACGCGAGATACTACTTTAACGTAAACGTTCGCTTCCCATAGATTATTCATCAGACAATCCAAATTTTTACCCTTGTGTACATATTTTTATTCTTCTCCAACTACTTTAAAGTTAATCTCGATTGCCAAAAATAGATTCGATTTCCAAGGAGACACTCTTTCTCCTATGCGCATCTAATCGATAAACTATTTTTTGTCTAACATAATTGACCATTGAATATCAAAATAAGAAAATAAGGCTTTAAAAATTTTGTAAAATTTTTACTTCTACCTTTAAATACCAAGTTAGTGAACATATCGATGTATGCATGTTTGTTAAAAGTCCAGGGTAAAAAATCGTTGGAAATCCCACACTAATAGATTCGAATGAGTCGATGACTTTACTATAATGTATATACATATAAGCATGTGACACCATTCAATAGTTTCCACTCAAAACAGAATTTTATCAGCAGAATGCATTGTACACACACACACTCACATGTTTGACATACTGCAACTTTTCAATGGAATACTCCACTCACAGCATCAATAGAACCGTTTACATAGAGAAGCATTTGTGTGTGTGTGCGTATGAAAGCATTGCTTATGTAGGCTTTTCATTCATAAGTATGAGTGTACAAACATATAGATTTACATAAGTACAAACAATTACATACAATTACAAGTATGTATGTACATAACTAAAAATGGGCATGGTGACGATTGCTGGCTTAACTCACAGATCAACTTGCTTGCAACAATATGTAAGTATGCACATTTATTCATACATACATACATAGGTATATACAAATAAATGTATGCGTGCAGGCATTTCGTTACATATGTTGTTGTAATTAATATTTGTTTTGTTGTTGTAATGTTTGGAATGTGTTAAACTGCAAGGCAAATATGTATTAAGCAAATGTAGGCTTTTACTATTTGCTAACGACAACAACAACAATAAAAGCAATGCTGACAAATAGCAAATACAACTTGTACAACAAACACACGGTGCGTATATAACGCGAAATTGTTGCTGCTGCAGCGAGCGATGGGCGGAGGAAGAAATAACCTGTGTGTGTTTGCTTTGTAATTCGGGTCAGGCGAGTCATGCGTTTCAATTACAATATCCCTTTTCCCGTTCGTTTTTGAGGTGTTCTTTTTGAGAACTTTTTTATTGTTGTTGTTGTTCTGGATGATCATATGCACATTGAAATAAGTACATTCGAAGTGCGTTTGTAAATACGCGCACACACTCGTAGTGTGGCACATGAAGTTGTATAAACATAAGTAAGTAAGTATATATGTATATGTATATATAAATCTCGATATGTATCAATATGTGTTTTTGTGTGGATTTTGATATGTAAAATTGTCTCTCATCTTTTCATATTTGCTTTCCAGCATTTTTGTCTGATTGGTTTTTCTTTTGGCGCTGCATAAATGTGTCAGAATAATTGAAATGCAATGGCCTCTTGCATATCCAGATGGATGTATACCCAGTAGGAAAATGCACTGGCTTTATATGTACATATACATATGTATATTACACCAAAGGAGATAATTTTTGGAAAAGCGGAAATGAAAGTTAAAATAACCAACATTAAGCGAAAAATAATTTACGGCCGAGCTGACGGTTTATTTCAATTTTCTGTAGCTACGTGTCCCACAGAAAAAAGTTACACAGTAATGTTGTAAATAGTGAAAATATCAAAATTTATATGAAAATTTCAAAAACCAAATTTTTGAGTTTTGAATTTATTTTTGTAGAATTTTTGAAACCCTGATGCTGCCGTTTTAAACTAGTCCCGAACTAGTTACATTGAAACTAGTACTGGGTTTTTCAAAATATTCCTTCCGACTGAAAAACTCAGTAATATTCGTTACTACCGATATTTTTATATTGAATGTTCCGAAATTTCCAATTGGTCGATTTTGGACTAGTCTTGAGCAAGTCCATACGGAACTAGTACTTTTTCTATTAATTTCAGGAACAATTGATATTACATTTAGTAGTTTCTGATAAGATACCTGTCAAAGTTCTAGCTCAAAATTTTTTCTCAGCCATAAATCTACTTCGAAAATACAATTTTCAAAAAGCAAAAAATATAAAAAAAGTTCTCAAAAACTATATTTTTTTTTTTTTTTTAAATTTTTTCCAAATTTTTTCTTAATTTTGTCTTAAACGCAAATTTTTACAAAGAATAATAAATTATCCCGATTGCAGTTAATCAATCAAAGCTATTATTTTCCCAGCAGGGTTTAAACAGAAACCGAAAAACATGCTTCGAGAATATAAAAATAATATCTTACATACATATGTATATGAATATGAATAAATCTATGTATGTACATATGTATATACCACCGTGTCTCTATGCATTCGCGTAGCTCAATAATTTTTGTGGCTGTCGCATTCTGGGTGAGGTTTGGTGGCGGCATTGATTGCTTATAACAGGTGTTAATATGTCTACTTGTCCGCATGTTATTTATTTGCCTCGAAGATAGCAGCCACACATACTTACATACACAGCTCTACAGTAACGTTACACGGTATGTTGCATGTCGTTATTGTTGTACGCTTAAAATGGTGCTGCTAATTGGCGGCGGTTGGTCATTGGAAAGTTTATGCAATGAAAAAATGCAGCGGAACTCTACAAATACAAACAATTAAGTATATTATATTCCCGTTATATCATTCAGAATTTCGTTATGCAACAAAGTTGTAAGCAGTGTCGCCAGCGTTGTATGAAAGCAACATGGATATGTTGCCATGGTGCGTGACTAAAACAGTTAGCATATCGCTTCGAAACCAATCATAATCTTAGTGTTAAGTGTTTTAGGTGATAGACAATCTCAGAGATTTTCAAAAAAAAATATTGAACGATTTTTTCTCAGTTTAATGGTCGATGTTAGTTATTGCTCTGACGATCATTTGAATTCTATAAAATATAAAATTTAGAAGATATTCAAATGTGCTGTGAGCATATGAGAAATCAAATGATTGGCTTTGTGTATTCATTGACGGCAGAATAAGTTATTTATGTTAGGTCCTTTCAAAAAAAACGACTTGCAAGAGGTTTGTTAGAAATAGTTTTCGTCAAATATAAGAAAATAAGGTCGGAAAGTAGAAGCGTAAAATAACTTTTATCACAATCTCCGGAAAAACTACAAATTTTTTCGAAAAAAGTCGCATGGCAAAGTTGTAGGTAATAAAAGAGTCCACAGCTTTTGTGTTATTATTTCTTTCATATAATTTCAAAAATCGTAACACCAAGATTTGCACCCTGAACAGGAAAATGTCGGCATAATGACCTGAGTGGATTCAGTCATATCCACCTGTCTATCCGTCCCTCTGCCCGTTTGTCTGTATATACCGGAACTAGTCCCTCAGTTTCTGAGATCAGCAATTTTGCAAACGTCCCTTTCTCCAAGAAGCTGCGCATTTGTAGGAAACGGCGATATCGGATCGCTATACCATAAAGCTGACATACAAACTGAACGTTCAGAATCAGCGGAAGAGTGAAAAGCTTTTGTATTTAACAAGCTATATCGGGTTTTATTTTATTTTCTTAATAGACATATATTTAAGAATACACACATTCCGGTGAATATTTTAAGTTACACGCAAATTTGAAAAGGCGTTTCAGAGTGCTTGGAAGTACAATGGTGTTTTCAAAGTCGGTGACCAACATTACCCGAAAACGGCTAAACCGATTAGTCTCAAATTATCATAAGAGCTTCTTAAATATATTTTTTAGTAATTAAACGAAAACTCTTTCTCACCATAAATATTTTCTTATAAACAATTTAAGGCCGAAATTTTGGCCAAAAATCGATTTTTTTTTTTTTAGAAACCATCATTTTGTCAAAAACTTTATTTTGCTTATTTCTTTGATTAATTACTAGTTTTAACATTCCTTTAACGAAATCTGTTTAGTTTATTTTTATTTCAGAGGATCCAGTTCAGAGATATAGTGGAGACCGCAAAACGTCTTTTTTGAGATGAGCTCCAGCAGATCAGCTGTGGTTTCTTTCAAATAAATATTTTTACTAATAAGTCTTTAACAAGACAATACAATTAAAAAATAGCATAATATGCCTACACATTTTTAGGTCAACAAATTTAAAAGCTTTCTCAGAAAAAAATTTGAAAAATTCTTTTTTTTTCGGCCTACTAACTGCGTGTAACCCCTCAAAAAACTTCGTTGAAATCTCTACTTTCTGAGTCCCACTTAACGAATTAAATAAATTAGATTAGCTTAGGTTAGTCTGATAGGCCAATGAGCCATGCAAAGCCCAGTTTTGGTGCCTTGCAATACCAGTTGGAGTTCAGTTGCCAGGTTTATGAGTAGCAGTCACCCTTTAGGATGCCTGTGCTTGCCGCTAATTTCAACAGACCCTGTGGCCTCACTATCGATACCTCTTCCAATTCGTAGTAGCAGCTGTAAAAATGTGGTACTGAATCAAGTTTAGCAGTGAAAAATAACCGAAATACTGAACAATGCTTTTTTATCAATTTTTGATATTTTTTTTCAACCGAAAATCATTGAACGGACAATATCGTCTAGTAAAGATTTAATGTATGTTTTATTACGGAGAATGCCGGAATCCCTAAAATTTGACTTTGTATTAAAAAATGTATAAGCTAAAAACTCAAACCATGAAATCGTAAGAAAAAAATTCTAACAATGTCAGGAAAGAATTATCATAAAATGTGTATAACTCATTATTGCCACATTACTTTGATTGTTAAGCACATTCAACTCTACCACAAAATTCAGCCTTACACTTGCCGCTCCACATACTCTGCTATGTTTTAATAAAGTTACTGCCAGTTTTGCTATGCACGTGCTTCTATTTTCGCGTAATTATTTCAGATATTCCTCAAATGTTTCTGATATTTCTTTAATTATGCATTTATATGCACAAAGCTTATTCTCCAGTGTATGACGGATGCATGATGGTTGAACATAAAGTGAATACAACTATTTTGCCAAATTATTTGATATGCGCCACCGATAGATTCACCAACTAATTGCGTTTATATAATTACTGCTAATAGGAATATTTATTGTCGAACTTGAATTTTCGGCATGAATAATGCAGCGATTAGGCGGATGTGAATATCGAAATCGTGTTGTTTATCATTTTCACTATTTATAAATATATTTATTTTTATTTATTGCAAATAGCGTACAGATGTGCGGAATTTTAAATACAAATAACTAAACGTAATTGATTTTGCTGTGGCCGCGACGCCGGACCCGACGCCGGCGCTGCACCGGTGGGCTGGTGCTGATGGCAAAAGTTGATTGATTAGCCAAAAGGCGTTGCACGCGTGTATAGATTGCTGATCTGCGACTACAACAATACTAAGCGCACGCGCAATGAATCATTTCGGTGGATTTGCGAATATGGCGCGCAAATCGATTGTAAATCAAGTGGTGATGCGCCACTAGGCGCTTACAGCGGCGCTAAGCTGACTTGGTAGACACCTGTGTGTGTTTGTGTGTGTTTTGTGTTATAGCGGTGTAACTACGTAATTTATTGTCCGCCTCGGAAGATTCTCCACTGCTTTGAATGAGTGTACTCATACTTGTATGACGTAGTGTTTATTTGTGCACATTGCGCTGAGCTTCTGCGAGTTAACTGCCGGCATTTAACAACTCGTTGCAATTTGGCGAATTCGTCTAGCCGCGCGATAGCAAGCGCGCACAGCTGCATTTCATTAGAAGCAAGACGACAACTTTTCTTCTATTTTCCTGTTTTTTTTTTAGTTTGTTTTTGTTGTGTTTGCCGGCAGATGAGCATTCAACTTGAAATCTTGCTGTGTTAATGACTAATCGGAGGGATTTTTTTTAACCACATGCTAGCTAACGATCGGACATAATACGTAGCAGCGAGTAGCCAGTTGTTGTTCAGCTGCAATTTTTTATTGCATTTGTAGCATAAATTTCATGCTGTTGCAAATTTCTGCAAACGCAGCAGTCGAAATCGCCAATGCCGACAGTTGTCTGTGTGTGCACTGTGATGCGCCCGTCGCACAGTGTGTGTGTTTTGATCACGATGAACTTAAAATTCTTTGTAAACTTTATTTTTATAGCATAAAAAATTGTGTTCAATATTAATATTGTCTTAATATATTTTTAAATATTTATTGCGCTCAGAATAATAGAAATTCAATTTTTAGTAAAAACTAGCAATTACATTTTTCAATAGTTTATTTTTTCTTGTTTGACTTTTATTTTTGGTCAAACACAATTTCTTAAAATTTTTATTTTTTATTTTAATTTCTTATATGACTTATTAAAATTTTTATTTTTTTTAAATGCAATGATTTTTTTAATAATTTCATCAAAATTTTTTTTTTAATAAATTTATTAAAAATTTTATTTTCTTATTAAAATTCTTTTTAATCATCTTTTTATAAATTTTTTAATAGTTTTTAATAAATTTTTTAAAACTCAAAATTATTATTATAAAATTGTATATTTTTTGTTATTTTTGATTTTTAGTCAAAAAATTATTAATTGTTTTTAAATAATTTTATCAATTTTCTATTAAAAATTTGATTTTTTATTAAAATTCTTTTTAATCATTTTTTTATTTTTTTTTAACTTTCATGATTTTGATTTTCAAGCAAAAAATTATTAAAAGCCTATTTTTTTAATTACTCTTAACCATTTTATTTAAAAAATTGTTAAATTTTTTTAAAATAATTTTATAAATTTTTTTATATATATTTTCAATTTGATTTGAAAATAATTTGTTATTGTTAAAAATTTTAGTACAAAATTATTAAAAACAATAAAAAAGAAAAACTAACAATTTTTTCATAAAATGATTAAAAGTAATTAATAAAATAATAATTTTAATAATTTTTTGTCTAAAAATCAAAATCACAAAATAAAAAAAATATAATAATAATTTTTGATTTTTAAAAAAATTTATAAAATTATTAAAAATCAGGTTTATTTTAATAAAATTTTTTTAACAATCAAAGGTTATTATTATAACTTTTTTTTAATTTTATGATTTTGATTTTTAGACAAAAAATTATTATTTTATTAATTACTTTTAATCATTTTGTCAAAAAATTATGAAAGTTTTTCTTTTTATTGTTTTTAATAATTTTTTTACTAAAATTTTTAACAATAAAAAATTATTTTCAAATCAAATTGAAAAAATCTAAAAATTGTGTCAAAACAATTTACTTATAATGTTTTTAATATTTTATTCCTATTGGAATTGGATGTTTAGACAAAAAATAAGTAGCAAGAATTTATAAAATTCTTTTGTGTTTGAATTCCAATAAAATTTTAAGTTTTTTTTAATTTCATTTTTGATTTTTAGGTGAAAAATTATTAAAAATTTAATTTTTTTAAATGACGAAAATTTAATTTTTTTAAATTATTTTTAAATGATTAAAAATTTATTTTTTTTAATTATTTTAATTAATTTTATCAAAAAATTTATTAAAAATGTAATTTTTTAATTAAAATTGTTTTTAATAATTTTTTGTACAATAAAAAATTATTTTGAAATCAAATAAAAAAGAGATACACATTTTTTTAAAACAATTCACATCAGTTTTTTTTTAATATTTCGGTTTTCGAAATTGATTTTTTTGCTTATACAAAAAAATAAGTAGGAAATGTTTATAAATTTTTTTTTATCACATTTAAATTTTAATAAATTTTTATATTTTTTTATATTTTTTATCTAAGTTTATGATGTTTATTTTAAAACAAAAAAAATATTTACTAAAAATTCAATTATTTATACTTAAAATAAAATTTTTTTCAAACATAATTTTTAACAGATTTTTAAATTAAGCTATTTCAAATTGAAGATTTTGAAAATTAATAGTATTGATTTTTTATAAGCACTCATATATAAATGCTAAATTTCTTAAACACTGCTCTTAACACGAGTTTATGACTTAAAGTGAACGTATACCGCAAATACCCCACTGTGCCACATTAACATTAGACGTTGCGTTAGCATTTGCATTTGCAACATTTAATTGCATTTGCTACTTGAAACTCTGCAGCAGTCCTGTTGCTGCTGTCATTTGCTGTTGATGGTCAACGCTTACAATATCATGCTGGAAGTTATTGCATATTCGTGCAGTTATTTTTAGTCGCTGACACTCAGCCAAGTTAGCAAACGCTATTGCGCTGCTAATACTTTTGTTCTGCGCCTATCTTTATTACTTATTCTTTGCATGTTTTTTTTTCTTTTCATTTTATTCTTAACCCGGAATTTAAGCTTTATTTGTTTTCATAATTTAAATAACCAGCAAAGTTTGTTGTTTTCATTATTGTTTTCGTTGGTTTATAATATGTTAAACACGCTGTTTTATAGCGAATTAATTATTTAATTACCCAGCTACGTCTTTATGGATAGGCATGAATTTACAGCGAACAATGGCGGCGTGAAAACTGGCTGCGGTTTTATGTTAGGAAATATACTATCGAATTTCACGGCACAACATTCTTTTGCTGCAATCAAAATGCCAAGTTGCTGGTATTCGAAGGAGTACGTTTCATTTTTAATAACTGTCTTAAATTTTATTTTATCACAACGCAAGGACATTGTGCTAGAAGAGGTTCTTTTAGTGCTGAAGAAATATCAATTATAGTAAATATATCATACTGCATAAATGTGTCTGATTTCAAATATGTTGATTTTGAATACATATAATTTAAATCTGAGATATTTTGTTATTAACTCTTATTCCTCTTTATACTGTAATTATACATACATAAGTTTTTTGACTTAAAATGTATATGAAAGGAAAAGCACAAAATTCAATAAACAGCTGTTGACAGCTAATTAGAAACGATACCTATTTTGAAGAAAATTATATTATTTTCCAATAAATCACGCATATTTATTGTATTTTCACTTATTTTATTGAAACCCATGCAAAGCTTAAACTGTAATAGTAAAAATTTTGTTTGAAACTCGTTTCTGTTTTGAAAAGTTTAACAAAAACATGTGTAATCAACGATTTGAGTGCGACAACTAATTAGCAACGAAAATATTTTAACAACAAAAAATAATGATATTACAAAAACTTGCTTACTTTCAGTTAGTATTTTGTTGGTTATCTCTTTTACTTGAATATTGCTTCACATATATTTCGAATTTACGTTATAAGACTCTGACAGCACACCATTAGTGTAGCTTGCCATGCCGTTCTAATTTCAGCATTTGGTATATTCTTGGTGAATATATGTATATAGATGTTCTATAGGGATTAAGTCGAGGCTAGACGAATCCCACTCCCATACATTGGTAGAATTTTCATTGAAAACCTTTTGTGTCAACTTAGACGTATGCTTTGAATTGTTATCTGCCTCATTACATGCAAATTTTCCTCAGCTCATGGCAACATGGCATTTTTCAGGATTTGGACGTATTTCTCCCTGCTGAAAATTCCATCAATCTTATGGAGTGAACCAACACCATTCCAGATAAAAAATCCTCACACAATGATTGATCCTCCACCATACTCAACTACGCGTGGAACATAGCGAGTATCAAATTCTAGAATTATTGGACGGCGAACATACCTTCGACCATCAGGACCTAGGAATTAATTTTTGTTACATCGCTTCAAACGACATACCTCCGTTGATTTGTTGTCTTAGACCAATAAGAGTTGGCAAAGTCTACTCTGGCTACGAATTTTAGTCTGAAGTGGGTTCCTGCGTGCTGCACTGCGGTGAAGTTCAGATTCGACCACACGCCGGACAATTGTTCTCTTGGATATTTGGACATTGTGTTCGTCTCGAATTTCACGTAGAACTACAAACAGAGGGAATTTAGTAGTAAATATATTAACACGAACAATGCAAGACTTTCAGAAATATAAATAGCGATTTATCAAATTTTTTTATCATTATACTCATCAGCCACCTACAAAAAAGGAGCGTTTCAAATTAGCTGTCAACAGCTGTGTGTATAGTTGGAGGGAAATTTTGTACACTATAGAAAGCGGAAATTAACTCCTGTGTTGCTTTTCAGCGACTTGAAAAATTGCCTACGAAGTATTAGAAAGATGCTCCACAAGAGTCGGAACTAAAAAATTCTTCATAACTTGCCAAAACATTTAAGCATTCCCTGTGCTACATAAAAAGTACCAGGAAACACGGATGTAATAGGAAAAGCTCCCCCAGATCATCTGACTTTGAGGGAACTTAACGGTTTTGATAATACATTTTTCTTCATATCGTTCTCTAGCAAAGCGGCGCACTGCAGATTGAACTTGCTTTCGTCTGACCACAAGACATTTCGCGATTGCTCAAGTCTCCAATTCTTGTACTTGCTTGCCGCCCATGCTAGACGCAATTTTTTCATTTTTTGGGTCATCATTGGCTTTTTTGCAGGACATCCTCCGTACAAACCGGCTTCTCGCAACCTTCTTCCTACAGTATCCACACTTATTTTTACTTCATAATGTGATTCTATCACTTTTGGATCGAAACTTAACACTTTTCACGCACGTTTGGGACCGGTTCCTGCTTTTGCCCCAAGTGCTTTGAAGTATCCTTTTTTTGCAAGAAACGTACCACAATTGTATGTGAATAGCCCAATGGTCATATAAGAAGGGCCTTCCTTCACCAATGCATCAATAGAAATTTTTTATCACTATCGGGTTATTTTCCCATTATCAGTTGGAAAAAATCAAATCTCGCTCTCATAAAAATAGTTAATTTTACCAAAACAAATTTTTTTTAATGTAATAAATTGACCACAGTAACAGTGTAATCAATACCTTGACCCATAAAATTTGTATTAATGAAGCAGTTAAAATATTCTATACCCTTATAATTGCCAATTTTCAGCAGTGTTAAAGCATATATAATGTTTTAAGAAAATTTTAATCAAGCCATGCTCATTCATGCCTTAATACTTCTATGTACTATAACTATGTATATCAAAGTGTAAGTGTGTATAACAGCGCACAAAATCGATAATAGCAACTGTGATAATTGCAATCATTAAATTGAGCAGTAGAAAGTATAAACTGCAGTTATAGGAGTTTTCAGTTTTAATGAAAAGCGGCAGTGGTTAATGAAAATAAAAATTAAGCGTAGGAAAATCAGCTACTAGGGTTTTTTAATGATCATTGCTGCTTTACAAGCGTTTGGCAGAAATGAGCAGTGGAAATCAGTGAAGATAAAAGTAATCTCGCGCGTTGGCTGAGAAATGCATATTTGGAATAGACTCGAAATAATTGTGTTGAAAGTTTGGGTATTTCATTATACAAATTTTATAAGTGAAATTTCAACGAAAAGCTTGCTTTGAGCGCATGTGTAGCATTTACTCTGGATGACTTAGTGCCTTCATGAATGAAGTTCGTCGCTTAAGTCTTTTGTTGAATATCAGCAATGCAGTGCAAGTTAATACAAAATACATGCCTATTGTTGCTATTGTTTTTATAGTGATATTTATATAAATAAATTATATAAAATCCATATGCGCCTAGAATCTGTTAATAGACTTTTTAGCGAACTGCTTTCAGAAAGCACACAAAACTAGCCTGAATGGCAAGCAGTCAACGCATTTCACGCGCCCTAAACCCCAACTGAGTCATCAAAATTGCTTGTGTGTATAATTAATTATGCTAAAGATTTAAATATTTCCCTACCATTTTTATTTATGCACGATATCAGTAAGAAATAACCGTTAAGCTAGTTTAGCCTATATGAACTGTAGCAAGCAAAAATCTAATAGAAATATCGAAACAAAACAAAAAGGCGAAGAATAGCAACAATGCGCCAAATACACGCTGCTTAACAGGTTATTGAACTGATTCGGTTATTGGGCTTGCCGCCGCTACCAGCGCGCTGCTGCTGCGATTCTTTTGCTCGCTGAACTACATAAGCGTATGCAAATAATGCTAGCCGCTCTAACATATAAAAATGTATTTATGAATGTGTGCCAGCAAGGGAAGGAGGCTCGCATTTATTTTGTTTTATGATTGTTGTTGTATGTTTTTGCTATGCATTAATTAATGCAAATGTTATTAATAAACAAATTGTCTACAACTGATCAGCAGTTTATAAGCTAATGTGACCGAACTAACAGTTCGCCGCCGTCTTCGCTACATTTTTACATACAAATTTACATATACGTGCTTATAAATCTTCCCCTGCACCGCTAAACACCTTGCAGCGCAACTTTATCACAGCGCGATGTCGATAAAAATCTAAACACTTGCTTATGCATATTCATGCATGTGTATGGGTATGTGTGTGTGTGTGTGTGTGTGTAGTGCGATCACACATATTTACAGCTATGCTTGTTATTAGCGTGACTTGGCGTGAAAAATGTGACTTGCTTCGGACCATAATTGTAATTTATTTGTGTTGTATGGTTTTAAAGCCGCCGCGCGGATTCACTTCAGCTGACATAGATAATTAAGATTTTATAGCTGTTTTAATTGTGCGATCGCGAGCGGCAATGGGGCGGTCTGCTGTTACTCGCTCGTTTAACGAAGTGTTGACATTTTAAATAGACATACATATGTACATTTAGCAAAATGTATTTATTGAAATTTGAAATTCGGTAGGCATTCGTAATACCTAATGTGCTGCCAATATTTTGAGCTTTTACTTTATGGAAATTAGTGAATATCATCATATATATCAAATATGTTATTGAAGTTAGTATATTTTTCGTTGATAAAATCAATGATGGAAGAAATTTATTAGTATTAGTTACTTTGGAAGAATTTTCCATGAAATTTTTCTTCAAAGCGAAGCCTGAATTTCATACCAAAATGTTACCTTCGAATAGTTGCTCTGACTAAGAATTATTAATATTGTGAATATACGACCGATCAGCTATAGAACATTGTAATGTAACAATAAAAATGGTTAATGAAATTTGAAGAAATGGAATATGTCTTTACCTATTTACGAAAAGTACTGAAAATGCATTTTAATACTAAGCTAAACAAATAACAGTCTTTCAATTTTTTTTAATAACGAAATGTAAAATATTGAAAGGTCTGATGTCTTGATTATTAAAACTGTGCACACTCATTGATATATTGGTGTTACATAAGGAGATGAAACCACAAAAGTAAACAGCATTCTGATGGAGGAGAATTAAGTGATGTGATATTATGTATTCAAATTATATTTTATATGAATCGATTTCATGATGTTACATAAAAAGCTAGTATTTTTATAAAATAAAAGTATTTGTTTTTTAAGCTCATGATATACCACACGCTTCTGATGCCACCAAATACAGAACATTGCTTTATTGCGGAATCCATCTGTTTTGCAGTCGATTTTAATATTTGTACTGGATTAACATATGATTTTCCTCGTTTAGGATTCTTAAAATATATCCATTTTCAATTGATAATGACAATTTTATGCAAAGCTGATTTTCTTTCATGCTTTTGGAGCAAAATTTCACAAATGTTTATTTTCGTTTTCCTTTAATCTTTCATTCAATCCATGCGGCACCCATCTTCCACACTTTTGGATGTTTCCCATAGCTTTCAAATGGTCTGAAATTGTTTGTGGTGCAACATTTAATATGACTGTCATCTGTTTTTGACTCAAAGTATCATCTTCATCCATCTTGTTGCAGTTCGGCGTCTTAAAACTTTTTTGGTTTTCTTCTACGTTCTTCATTTGTCACATCAAAATTAATATCTCTGAACCGTTGAAACCATCTTTTGACTGTTTCTCCTGATAGAGCATGATCACCATATGCCTCAACAAGCATTCAATTGTCATGCCAACTAATACTCACCAAAAATTTTAAGTGATTAAATTATATTTAATCTCTTCACTGAAAAAAACTAATCTAACGCTCACTTCTTACCGATATTTACATCATGCGATGTGATGACATCAACTAATTTGATGAATAATATATGTAAAGTAGCGTAGTTTTTTGCTGATATCATTCAGTTTTTTAAGTAATATAAAATAATTTAATAGAAAGAGTTCTGGTGCCATATGATCTCATAAGAAATGTTAAATCAAGTATTTTTTTGTCAAATATTATATTGTAACATCATGTGATATTATTATTGTTAGGTTTTTAGGTCATATGATCTTATTTGATTTAGTTCTAAGCGATGTTCTCTTATGTGAGGTACATATTAGTATAGTCTTTAAACAATGTCTCATAGGATTCTATGAAGTTGTATAATTCGATTTGACAAATGATTTAATATCATATTTAAGTCATACGTATCATAAGTGCTATAAAGTAACATATTTTTATTTGGTGCTGATATCACGTGATGAAATGGCAGGTATAAAATTATGTGATGTGACTATATTTTGATGTCATGTGACATTATCGTAACAAAAATATATAACGCAATGTGAAACAACAATTACAACTAATAACTATATGAGACTGGGAGATCACATGACGACTAAAAGTCTACAAAGGGACATTACAAAGTGCAAGGTTGGTGATTTGATGTCATTCCATTAGAAATAATATTACAAAAAGCGATTTAAACGCTATTTAATATAAAAAAAATTTGAATAACATGAGTTAGAAGTTATCTCAAATGATTTCGTATTAGCGATACATTGCAGCAGAAGTGATTAAAACTAACATGATTTTATTTGTTCGCTGTCATTCATCTTTTATGAGGATATGCAGTAAATTGAGTTAGTGTTGTTAATTTGACTGAAAGCCGTTAAATGAATTTCACCTTCAAAAATGTAGTGCAAAAGTGACGCAGTTCTAATGACACTGACAGTTGTTAAAAGGCAACATTTCAAATACTTGTGCTTTGTCTAAGCATTAAAGAAGCGCATAGCTGATAGTGACGCTGAATTCAAGTTTTAAAGCGATAGAGCTACACTCTTAACAATATTCTGAATATGATATAAAGAAAATAATTTTCAAATATTTTAAGCCAAAAATGCCGAATTTCTATTTAATTTTTTCATAACTTTGCTACTCAACCTCTTTGTAAAATTTAACATTCCTCTACAAAATAATAGCAACAGATATTTTTTTTTTATATTCTCTGTTATCTCCATATTCAAGCGTTTACTTTAAATTAATTAATTTTAGCACATTTTTAATTTTCCAATAAAGTTCTTGTTTACCCGTTAAAAGACCATCAAATGCATACTAACTTTTTATTACTATTAGATTAGTTTTATGCCGGAATTTCCAACGCTGCCTCTGGTAAGAAGTTTATTTCCAATTTTTTCTCTTTCAATATCCGACCATTTCTTTTACCTGTTACAGTTGAGCGGTTTTATTTGCCATATACTCGCAAGTGGCATTCGCCGAGAAATGTAATTGCACACATAAAAGGCTTAGAAAATTCGAATAAAGTGTTTAGCCTAATAATAAATGTAAGTACAAAAGATCAGCGGCGAGCTTCTTGTCAGAATTTCGCGGTTGCAACGGCGGCACAAAGGCAGCGAGTAAAAAATATTTGAAACGAATTTAGCTGTGCAGAAAATTTCACGATACCCACGAGTGGCAAAATAGATAATGAAACTAAACCTTTCTATTATAAACCATATGAATTGGCTAAAATTATCACTGTATACAATTGAAGATATATATACTTCTAATATTGACATTTTAAGCATTTTTGGTTGTATTTTATAAAATCGTGGTGTTAGTGAAACGTTGCACTTTTTTCATTTTTACAGTTTTGATTTTACTTTTTTTTATTATTTTTCTTTAGAATGTCTTTTGCAGCGTGAATTCAACTTCGTCGTTATAGTTAGTTAGTAGAAAGAAACTGAGATGCTTATCTTATAATTTCCAAAAATTTTATACACCATGCTTTACGCCTAAATCAATCTGTACTCAGGAGAAAGTCACAAGAAACGTTTGGTTCTTTTGGTTCATGCTTTGAGTAAATTTAGTGCAATAAATTCGATATTGTTTGACAATACAATGTCGGATTAACACTATTTGTTCTCCGCAAAGTAAAAGCTATATCCGAAGTGACCACTTGGTACAGTGATTTAGATCGCATATGTTCGCTCTACAGATCTCGGGATCGATTCAGTTTCCGATCATATTATTTTTTTAATGATCTGCTTTTATGATTTTGAATTGCATTTTTTTATGAAAACTGTCTCATAAAATATAGTACGAGGGCTGCTATATATATTCTGGCCTAGGGCAACACTAAGTTAGCATTACATCACTCAGAACGTTTTGTCATTTAATCGTGAATTGTTTTATTTACAGGGAATTAAATAATTCATCTCGGCCAAAAAATGGAATTAACTCTTGAACATTTTCTTGCGATCATTTTTCACAACTTTCGACGTGGATTTTCACGACAAGAGTGCATCGATGAACTGAAATCTTTGTATGGCTATGAAGCACCATCCTATAGCACTGTGAAAAACTGGTACAACGAATTCAATCCCACCAGCATACATTTGATATTGCATGAACACCTGGCCGTAAAAAGGTTTGTTCTCGTTGGATCCCGCACAATTTGACAATCGCTCAAAAAAAGGCTCGTGTGGATTGGTGTAAGGAAATGCTGAAAAAATACGATCGCGGTGCTTCAAAAGACATTTACAAGATCTATGCGTATGAGCCCGAAACAAAACAGCAATCGACAAAAAAAAAAATAAAAAATAAAAAATAAAAAATAAAAATAAAAACCCGTTTTTGTTGATAAATATGCCTATTTACATTATTAGGCTAGAAATATATATAGCAACCTACGTATAATTAGCTAGCAATAGTTTGATTGAGGTTTAGAACTCATTAGTAAGTGTATCTTATACTGAAAATATTTATCGTTAAAACAAACAGTATAAAGATTAAATTATATTAGAATTGAAATCATCACTATTATATTGCAATGGGAACAACTACGCGAGGATGTTAACAAAAATCCCAGGGGAATCGAGTATAAAATATTTATGAAGAAACTCGGAGCTCGAACCAAGCCACCTGCATTAAACGCTGCCAAAACGGATGGCATCGTTAACGCACTCTTTCCCACGCACGAAAGAAAGAACCAGTGAACCAGAACAGGCTATAAGACTTTCGAAAATTCCCCAGTTTCTACTCGAGTAACTGCAATTGGCCGCTGGCAAGCTCAAAACTTACAAACAGCAGAAATACTCAAAACAATCGCCGCACTCTAACTTTTTAACTTGAACAACGCCTGCCTCGAAGCTGGAATATTTCCTGAAATTTGGAAGAGCCAACGACCTGTCCTAATCAGCAAGGGAATCCCAGCTTACCATCAGCAAACCGCATGCATGCTCGACACAGCTGGAAAGCTTTTTGAAAAACTACTTAAATTTAGACTGGAAGTGGCTATACATGAATCTGAAGGACTTTCCCCCGGACAGCACGTTCTAAAACCCGAAAAGTCAACCCTTGGCGCTCAACGAAGCGTCATTGAAAGTGTAGAAGTCGCACAGAGTAAATGCCCCAAATACAAGCGAATAGTTCTGTTGGCGACTTTGGACGTTGCAAGCGCGAGATGGGCAGACATGATCGAATTTGAACATGATTTAGAAAAAAAAGTTTACAATCCCCGCGATTACCTCAACGCTGTGTGAAAACTAGTGTACCAGACTAAAGAGCGATCACGACAAATAAAAGTAACGTCAGAAGCAGCACAAGGGTACACTTTAGGCCCAGATCTGTGGAACATTAGTTGTGAGGAAATATTTAAACTTGAAATGCCCGACGAATCATATTTAATTGGCTACGCGAACGACATAGTAGCACTAATCACAGCTCGAGACACGGAGGAAGCCCGAAGAAAGCTGAATCAGGTCATGATTCGGACACAAACATGGCTTAACTCACATAAACTCCAGCTCGCTACCGAAAAACAACAAAGCTGCTATTGCTAACGAACAAGCACATTCCTCGCATAATAAGCATGCAAACGACTAAAGATTTTCGAAGAACACAAAAAGCTGTAAATTACCTAGGCGTAAGACTGGACCCCAAATTAACCTTCTAGGTACAAATCCAGCACGCCGTAGGTTAGGCGGCGAGAATCAGTTCGTACCTTAGCAGACTAATGGCCAAAATAGCAGGGCCCACACAAGGGGGAAGGACCTGCAAGTGGCACATGGCGATGAAGTGACGACAGCGCTGTTGCTGCGGAAGGCACTTCCACCCCCACACCTCAGAAAACAAAAAACAATATTATAATGCGTTTATAAATAGTTTTACACCAAATATGCTAAATATAAAGAAATTCTAAAACAACCATAGCACGTTACCAATTGATTTTGGGTTATTTAAGAATTTCTTAGAAATCTAATATAGTTACTGAGAATAAATATTTAACACTAACATCTGAATCAGTGGCAAAAAAATAATAAGATTTTGTAAAATAGCTTTAGCATCGGCAATCTACATGCTTCTACACTTTATATATAATATTAGCACAGCATTATTGGCATTCAACAAAAGTAATTTACCCACGCTGCTGTGACGTTTCGTGGAAGAAAGAATCAAAAGCGGCTTTCACCTGCCGATCAAAGTTGCCGTTGCAAGGTCGAAGCGTATATAATTTCTTTTTCAATTACACACCAAATGCATACATACATACAAACAGAGACGTTTATATGTTTGCGCATGACTGACAAACTGACAATAAAGTAAGTGTCTGCATTCTTTCATATTTTTCTTAAACATTTTTTGTAAATTCTTTGCGCGCATTTCATTACATTTGCCTGCAACTAACTATTAGAAGCCAATATTGGCAAAATGAAATGGCCAATAAAGCGAGAGTACTAATTCTAGCACAGAACATCGCTTCGTTACGCCTCGCAGCTTTATGGCATTCTTCAAGAATTTATTAACAAACAAGCATATAAATGCGCGAATAGAATTTCTCGTTTCAACTTATCGTCGGTATGTATGTGAAGACAGAGGGAGACTAAAGTAGGGCATTCACTCATTAATTTAATTTCATTTCGATATTGCTAAGTTTTATTGCCACATTTTAATATGGCAACTTTTTGACATGAGCACAGTGATGCATTTAGCTCAATTTAGCAGAACTATTTTGCAAAAAACATTGTATTCTTTATATTAAATAACGGAATTTATTTAGTTTTGTAAATAAACTGAATATATTGAAAACGTAGTTGCCACCTGTTCGAAATTTTATTAAACGGTTTTATATCGAAAATATATTTTTGGTCGTTGCCACTTTTTTATTAAATAAAAATTATATTTTTATCCTGAACTGATCCAACTATACTGCTCATTTGTCGGAACCGATATCGGACCCCAATAGTACGTATATATAGTTGCCATACAAACTGAACGATCGGAATCAAGTTCTTGTGTAGAAAACTTAGTCATTAAGATATCTTCAGAAAATAATAATGCAACTTTAGAAAAGATCATTTTTTTCATGTGCTCACTTCTTGACAGCGCCATCTATCGATACTAAAATTCTTTACAAATGACAATTAAAAAAAATTCGGAAAGAATTTTTGCAAATAACTAAAATTTTAGTTTTACCAAGCGACACAGTGCTTTCATACCTACACACACATATACCTATTCCTATATATGCCATACATGAGATTTTTGATGTTGCAGTTGACCGAAATTGCAATAGACGGATTAGCGCCTGTGCTCGCGCAGATCCATAAGCAAAAACAAAAATAAAAATCATTCAATCAACAATTTACCGACACATCAAGCACGCTTTGCATTCGCAAATTTGGAAAGCCTTGAAAATTCGCGACATTAATTGCCAAGTGCAACGCTCCGCCGCCAACGTTTCTGTGTCTCCGGTAGGCGTCGTGCTAGGCCGGCGCGCCATCACTACTGCTGACTGACGCCTTTGCGCTGACCCATTTTGCTGTGCATTTTATTATCTCCATTTTATCATCGCTTATTGCTCAAGTAAGCCTTGTAACCAGAAAAAAATTTACATTAAAAAAAGATCTTCTACGACTTTGTCGGCGAATTCGCAAGCCGCTAACTAAGCGCAAGCCATTTCTTACGCCTCATCTTGCATACTTGAAAAACTTTTTTGTTGTTTGTATGTAACTACAAGTAAGCGCATAAGCGCATGCGTATCTTGTTATTGTTTTTTATTGCCTCCGGCCATTGGCTTGTCATGTTGCGCGCTGTCGAGTGACACTTCAGCACTTCTGTATGCAAAAGTGGCGCTAACCTGATTTCAATCCAAGCCGAATTTATTGATTACTATGTCAATTGCCTGCCTGCTGTGAACAGTGAGTACACTGATCGCGGCATTTCATGTGAGACATTAATTGTGCACTCATACAAGACGAAAAATGTTGGCTTAAAAGTTATGTTGGCATCCTCAATGGCGGCTAAATTAAGCTGTCTTGTGTTTATTTAATGGCAAAAGTGCTTACTAACTATTTACTATTGCGAAATTTAAGTAACCAATATCGCTGAGCGTGTCTTGTAGCTTTGTTGATCATTTTAATTTGCACAATTCCTTAATTGAAGTATTGTTTAATCACACTAACTGTAATAATTAACACTATTCGCTGTCATACACTGGTTGCAACATCGAAACAAAACTACCATAAATAGGTGAATTGGCAAAGTGTCGCTAATTTAAATATTGAATTATAAAAAATAATGGCATTCGATATATTTTTGCATGATACTCCTTATTACAGGATACAAAAGAGTTGAAAGCAGACATCGAATCAGTTATTCCACCGGAACATTTTTGAAGAAATATGAATCGATGATTCCAATGGTCAACACAGCACACCAAACCGTTGTTTTTTCTGAATTAAATGGCAGCTCTTAAATATCTTCAGGTAGCTCTTTGTCCCAAATGCGGCAATTTTGCCCACTAACATACCCGTTGAGCTAGAAATGGACCTCATCGCTGAACAAAATTTGGCTCAAAAACTTTGGATCCTTTTGGAACTTTTCAAGAACCCATAGAACGAAGCGATGTCGCTTGGGAGTCGAGCGGCACTACTGTCTTCGTGTACACTCTCAGCTACCGCTGTTCAAGCATTGTTCAAGCGTAAGTTTAGGAACGTAGGAATTGTGCTTCGAATTGTTTCCGTTGCCACTCTATTCTCCTGATCTGGCCCTCAGCGATTATTTCCTGTTCTGAGACCTCAAATTATGCTCGCTGAGAAGAAATTTTCATCATATGAAGAGGGGATCGCTGAAACTGAGGCCTATTTCGAAGCAAAGGACAAACCGTATCACAAAAATGTAGTATCGAGAAATATGCTCATAGTCGCTATAATCGGTGTATCACCTTTGAAGGGATTTATGTTGAATAACAACAAACAGGTTTTGCTAAAAACAATGTGCTTCACTATGGTAGGCCGTGAACTTCTTACTTGTTATACTATATATTAATTATTAACTTTTCTTTTCGGAAATTGAAACGGCATTTAAATCGAATAATTTCAAATAAGACGTCCATTTAAAAATTAAACAGAAATGTTAAGTAGGAATATATATATTTTTTTTTTAATCCCGAGTTGAGTTTATATCAAGTTGAATGATTGCTTTATGGGTACAGAGAAAAAACTTTCATGAATATAATATATTAACTATCACAGGGAAAACAGTAAATACAATATACTCGACTATCTGATCAAAACATTTCTTAGTCCCATAGTTCCAAACAAGTTGTGTTAATTTAAAAATACTATGGTAAGCTCATTTTACAAAAAAAGAAAACAAAAAACAATAACTAAAATGTTATTATGAAATTTAGCTGCATACTGTTTTGGGGCTTAAGTACTCTGAAAATGTATTTGTATTACTTATAGAATTTATTTTAATAAGATAATAGCTGAATAAAAGAGTCAAATCAAGATATTATATTAGTTGGGAATACTATGATAAATAAGCTAATTTTTTTTTAATTCCCATAATTTCGATACAACCACTTGGAATATATGTATAGTATCATAGCAGTTAAATTAAAAGCCTAAGCTTCTAATATCAAAATATTATAATAAATATGCATTAATATGTATTAATGTAATAGTAATCAGCACAAATAACTCCACCAACCAAAACATTTGCTTGCTTTCTTCCAAATTCAGATTTACCCGCTATAAAATTTGCAAATAAAAGACTTAAGACACGAACCTACCATCAGCCACTCTACTGATATTTTCATTTGCATACTTTACTTTAAAGCTTTGAAAAGCATATAAGTATGTAAAAATATTTATGTATACATATATGTAATGTAATTCCGTTAATTTGCTTGCTCATTCGCGCCTTATCAACATAAATGTGCTTATTTAATCTCATTAATAACCTTTTTCCATTAAAACGGTTAAGAACTTTTCACGTGAACGCTATCAAAAATTTAATATCAAAAATTCACACTCCATTTTCATTTAAAGCAGAGGCAAACGATTAAATGCTTGTAAGTTGCGATCAACGAACGATTGTCGGTAGCGATAGGGAGCGATGGCATTGACCCGGACGCCGAAGAGCACCCAACTCACTTTGAGTCTCAGTATAATTCACTAGGCATTAGTAAGTAGTTGCCATATACGTATGTGCGTGTGTTGGTTTGCACTTAAGTGTGATCTTCTGTGCGTAAGAATTTCGCATAAAAACAAAGAGATTTGATTTTAAAAGCTACCTCGCGGTAGCGCTTGTGGACCCTGTAGTGTCTTGGCTCTTTTCTTTCTTTTCTTCAGTGTGTGTAAATTTTGTGGCTATTAGTCAATGCCCTTTTCACTAGCGTGCGGATTTCCACCACGCAAAGCAAAACGCATATACGGACAAACCAACTGACAGTGAAATGTATAATCATACGCATGCTGTAGGACCCAGTAGGAAATTTTTCGTGAATTTTGAAAAATTTTCTTGTTTGAAATATTTTTTTGGAATATTTTCTTAAATTCACATGGGGAATATTTTTAGAAGCTTTGCAGTCAGTTCAATGATTGCTTTCACCAAAAGTTTTTAATTCTAGGAAATGATCTTAGATTACACTTTTATATTTTTTCCCTCAAAATGTTTCAACCCATTTATTTTTGCCCAGAAGTACATTTCATTTATTAATATGGAAGTCTTTGCTCTTACTCCGATACAAAAAATATGCGCTCATATTAGGCAAATATGAAACATGGCATTATGAGCTAAAGCGACATCTTCCGGACAGAATAATTTGATTATTTGACTTACTGTACTGAATTTGTGATCCAACTATTACCTAATCGTGTATAAAATGTACCATTCCAAAATATTTCGATAGCAGCGCCACCTATTGTAATGTTTTGATTATTATGTAATAAATATGTAATGTGTGTATCGTCACCAAAAATGCAAAACAACACGACCAAAAAAAATTTTAAACCGTTATCAGATATAATAACCCATATGATAACTAATATGATAACCAATATAATAACCAATAATAACCAATAAATAACCAATTTATAACCAAAACTAAAAAAAAAGTGATGTTACGGTATTTTGTATATTTGGTGACAGTATGATCTTTACAAGATTGGGAATATATGGACCGCAGCCAATATCGCATGCCTATTCGGTTCAAGCGTTTTCAAAAAGATCTTTTGATTTCGATTACTGTTTATTTACTTTTATAAAATTGGATCTTCTTGCCTAATTCCTACAGGGTACAGCCTCTAACCATCCGCTTCACCAGTTAGTTAGTCACTCTAGTATTCATTCCTTGGCTCGCACGCACTTTTCCCAAGGAAAAATGGAATATATTTAGCAAGTCTTAAGCTAAAGACGAAAAAAGTACGAAGAGAAAGCAAAGGAAGAGTAACAGCTATATCATAATTTAATACAAAAAAATGTATAACATAGAATAGTAGCCCAATTGAATCAGCATAAGAATAAAGCAAGCAAAGCTAAGCATCATAAGCTTGGTTTTTCCTTTATATATCGCTCTAATGATTTGTTGCCATGTGACTGCTCTCTTAAGCGCAATTAAATAAGAATAAAAGCGTGAATGTCATCATGCGAGATTCAATTAAACGATGTGCGAATGCACGAGAAAACTAATAAAATAGTAATAAACACTTTTAAGACACAACCCGGCACTTCCGTTGGGTTCATTAACCGACAGCAAAAAAAATTTTACCTTTTCTCAACTTCTTACTATCTTTTTCTTGCATTTTTTCTCTTTATGCTATACGCTTTAACGTATATCAGCAATTTCACTCTTCTCCTGCGCCAGGTAGGGCAGGTCACAGGAAGCCAAGTGGCGTTGGCTTGTTAAATGCGGTGACACATTCGTATAAACTGGAGCAGTGCGGCGCTTTTAAGTTGAAAACGCCATACAAATTGTTTCCATTGAAATTTTATGCAAAAACAACAAATGTTTGCCAATTTAGCGCTGATTCGGTCGTAGCAATGGCAACATATATAACTTCACATCATATACAAACATAAATATCTGTATGCTTAATTGTGCTGTTGGCACGTTTCGTTAGGTTGTTGTTCATGTTGTTGTTTTTCGTTTTATTCACTAAATTGCCGTTTCGTTCTAATCATTATTCAATTGTTACGTTGCACAAATGTGGGTCAGTAATGCTTGTAATGAGTGTGCTTTAACATTTATGTAGCTTGGCACATGAACACATACATACATATTTACATGAATGTAAGGCACGTGAGCGTGAGTTTGTTTAACGGCAGTTGTGCGATAATTTATTTAATTACATTGATTTCGCACGATTCCACTATTTTTAGCGGAGTTATAGCTGAGGCAATAAAAATTTCTATTAGAAGTTATTTTGGAGAGTGCCTGTGACATAATTATTTTTGTAATTATTATCGTAAGTATCATGACAATATTTTACATAAAGTTAGATTTTGAATTCATTACGAAGAAAATGTAAAAAGTTCGGATTGAGTTCATTACTAGTGACTATTGGCACGGTTGTTGTATTATTTGGAATGAACCCTTCCATTCAACTCTTTTCTGCGAAGAGACTAATTGTGCCTTCGGTGCCCAAAAGCATGCAAACTGATATTAATCGTGTATAAGCTTTTACGAACTAGGCACTTTTACTCATTTTAGCAATTTTAATATTACAATCACTCAATTATACTCTACAGATATTGGTTCTTGACTAGTTAAGGTTATAACCACTTCTAGGTCACAACAATTTTTAAAAAATTTTTTAAGGGGCATTTTGTTTAATAAAGATACTTTATTAATAGATTTTGGAATTTCATGATAAATATTATTTATACAGAGAATGAACGAGGAATTGTTGCAAATTTGGATTTTTCACAAAAATCCCTTTTTGTGGAAAAAGTTAAAAATTATTAAAAATGGACTAATATCTCTAAAACTATTTGCCGGATTAACTTCAAATACATATGCATTCTATTTATATATTAGCGAACCTTCGGGTACAGCTCGGTGGGTAATGGTGTGGTAAATGGTTTGGCCAGCACCGACTACCTAGCGAAAAGCGGGATCCTTTTCAACTGGGAAAGAAGTTTCAAAGTAAATATAGAAAAAGATGGCTGGTGTAAAGGTATGTTAACTACGCGCAACACTCTAAAAATTTATACGAGTAGCTTGAAAATGGTATATGGTAATGATATATTGCCCAGGCAGCCTTTTAAGTTACCGTATCACTGCAGTATATCTCAAGCTGAGGTCTTTGCTATTGCGAAAGGTATCGGAGGCAATGGAGATTGCCAAGTGCAGCTAACACCCGAAAACGTGATCAACAATGGCAAACACAGGCATTGGATAGATACAATTCTCAATGCTATGTTTTCGAATCGTTATAACTTATAACTTTATGAGACTTGTGAAAACCCTAAATAATTTTTTTCTTTGAGTTATAAAATTCATAAGAAATAAAAAATTTTCCCAAAAATAATGAAACTTTAACTGTTAATATCTTTTAAACGTTTGGGTTTACGAAACAATCATAATCTAGAGCATAATTTCTGAAAAATCTAAGGCACAAGATATTTTTTCAAGTAGTTGGAAGCGAGATATAAATTTTTCTATTTGATAATAAGAAAAAATAGAAAACTGCATGTAGGAGGACCTTCCCGTTACAATTAAAAACTCATGTTTGGAGAGGTTTTTTAGAGGTGTCTAGGAACCTATTTTTCCGAGTACCAAACGAAAAAAAAAAATTTTTGAATCACTCTAATGTACATACCTTTTAAGAATAAGTGCACCTGTTTTCTTTTCCTTAAAGCAGGCATCTTTCATTTTGTATAGAAGATACTTATCTTTCAGCATTTCTCTTAATAAAATAGCTGATTTTCAGCGACACACTACTAACAAAAATGCAAGCTTTCCGCTTTTAGTTGTTGAAACTATTACTAACTATTACTGCCTCGTCTAATATTTCAGAGAATCAGCTGAGATTTGGCAAGGAAAGTCTACAGTTGCTAATTTATTTGGTTTGTTTCTTATGTATACCGACTTTTCTAAAGCGTTTGGCTAGTTGTGTTGGGCACCGAACACTAGCTTCATCTTTTCGGATTCCGACATTCCTGTTTCTTCATCAGAAAAAGTTTTAAGTTCACCATAATGTTTTGTTTTATTTCCAAAAATTTTGCTTATTTTTACGACACACCTTGTAGAATGGCCGAATGTGGGGTCAACCAGGTGTATTAGCTTTTTTTTTTTAATAGATGGCCAAGCGGCTGAAATTTAATTAAATTGTGGATATTCTAGACGGTTCTAAAACTGTAAATGCTGGAAATAGTTTCGACGATTCCGTTCCGGTAATTTTTTTGTTAAAGATGAACCACTCAACCTACACCTGCCACATCAACTTAACGATGACAGGATAGGAACATACTCAAGGAACTGCTCAGCATTAACCAGCAAGCCATTTCTGCGATGCTCACTCCCACATACTCAGATCAGTTCTTTATAATCCATATTTAAAGCCGAATTTATTTTGAGCAAAACTACATACATCTTAATAATTTATATACTTGTACGAAAGCTGTCCTCTGATTTCATTATCAATTTCAATTTATAAAATATCTAAAAATGGTATCCATGGTAGTTCAAACATTTTAATTCTGGAAACAGTTCTTAATGAGTAGAGATGTATTTTTCAGCGTATTTCGACAATAAGAGTGAACTGCTGTTAAATACAAAGTGGGCTATTTGCACTAAACTTTACGTTTATACTGATTCAACTTTCTGCAAAGCAATAATTTTCATCAAACAGAAAGAAGAAAATAAATATATTTTTAACTAACAGATAAACTTACCAAAATCGCATTTGGCACACCTACTTTCTTAACTAATAATATCAATATATTCGACAACTGAAGAGAAGCCAGAGTATATATCGAGTTAACTACCCAGACAATTCAATAGACGCCCTGCGTTTAGTTTTACCGACCGTTGAACTTGATCTTGGCCAAAGCCACACTCTACTCAACAAGTAAAGTTATATAATTTGAGCCAGGCGCTAAATAAATAAACAAACAATGGCTTAAAAAAGCAAAATTTATTGGAAATAAGCACTTTTATTTATAAATTCTGAAGCTATAAGGATTATAGCGCAGTGGCCTCGTTACTTGGCGACAAAATTAATTGGAAATATGGTTTCGCTATGGGCTTTAAGTAATCCAGTCAGCACTTGAATTAAAGCCGGTACACAAATAGAAAAAAGTTCAATTTCTCAACTATCTGAGCAATATAGCACATTTAGGAACAAAGACTCACGTTGGGAGTTTCGTTAAACCTGCGGTAGTAAGCTGGCTGTCGGATGCTGTCGACAGAAAGCTTATCGTAATCACATCTGCAATTAATTTGACTTGTATAAGTACATATATACAAGTATGTATATGTGTGAGTACTATTAATAGATATATGTATGTAAATGGGTAAATGAGTGTTTTTAATGCTAATACTCACAGTTACACCTACACATACGCACATAAATAAATACACATTACAAGCAAACACACTAGTGAGCAGTGGTTATCATCAAAAGAAAAGACCAAACTCGTTGTACGAGTATTGGCGTCAGGCAAAGTGTAAGCAACCCACCGCTGAGGTCATCGAATTTGATAAACAAAAAGTTTACAGTTTTTCCAATGAATTCTGATTATACATATTTCGCTTTTAACTTTATTTGCCACACGGCACGCACACACACATAGACACATTACTTAGTCGTCGTTAAATATCTTTCATAATTCTTTTTGCTCATTTTTCAATTTCTCTTTTTGTCTTCCGCAATTCATTCTTGTTATAATCTTTAATAGCCAAATAAAAAATTGCGTCATATTAACGTGAGATGACTACATCTTGAGCTCACTCGCCGGCATCGGGTGCTGAATAATTTAATTTCGCATAAACAAAAGCAGTTAAGAATTTTATTACAAAAAACAAACACTGTTACATACGTACATAGAGTTAAGCACTCGCGCTTAATGTGGCAATAGCAGGGATGATTTATTAATTTTTAAATATGATTTAATTATTTACTACATAAAATGAAATACAACAATAGCGAAACCTAATTTGCCAAGTTTCATTGCTTATTTGACTTTCTTCATTTTACCTTTAGTCAATTCTTATATGCAAGACCAAAATTAAATGTAAAATGAAATTAGCGATTCGTTATGGTAAATATTTCATATTTTCAAAGATTTAATATTTATTACATTCTAATTGGCCTTTATTAGATAAGCTACTTTCTAATAAGGAGACAACCTATTTTAATACCATTTATAATGGCTAATTAAGTCTCTGGTTAGTCAAGTATACAGAGAAGGTTTATAATGTTAAATGACTATAATTTCGTTTCAGTGATTCCATTGGGAACACGAAATTTCAAGCACATGGTAAAAACCGCTGTACAAACAGCTGCAAGACACAAGTTAACTGACATATGGAGCTCAAACTTAATACGAATATAAAAATTGGTTGTACCCTTATAACACCAGTCCGGGAAATATTATCATTCCACTGATATAAACCATCTGATCAAATATGACCCAGACTAGTCTTATATGGGTTGAAATTTCTCATTGCGTTATCCTCCATAGTTTGTCTTTGTTTTTTCTGGATTTGGCAACTCTAGTGTTACAACCTACCAGCTCACAACTATATTGTAAAGTTTGACATTTTAATTTTATACATACCCAGAACGTTTTGACATACGAGCGCCATTCGTGCTGTTTACCGTAACTTAAAATATTCATCTAGGCCGAAAAATGAACATAACTCGCGAATATTTTCGCGCGGTTATTTTCAGCAAAAGTGCGCTATGTAAAAATATGTTTACATTGGATCCCACACAGCTTCTTGACCGGTCAAAAATGTTCGTGTCGATTGGTCGAGAGAAATGTTAAAAACCACGATAACGGTGCTTCGAAACAGCGAACCGCACACAAAGCACTTCTAAGCAAATGTTTGCCTATTTTTTTTTTTTTAGAAAAGTTAGGCACGCCGCAACTATACTACTGGAACAAAGTAAAACAGAAAAGTCTGAGTGGTACATAACTAAGGAACAAAGTAAAACAGAAAATTCTGAGCGGTACATAACTATTAGTTTGTCAGTTGTGTTTCAAGAAGTCAGAAAAAAGAAGTCGGATCACTTTTTAAGACGACAATGTCATACATACATATCTCATACATGGATTGAAACAATTGCATTTTCGAGAACTAAAAACTAAAAAAAGGGGAAAACTTAACTAAACTAAATCTGATCATTCTATCTACGCTAGGGTTGATCCAAAATCGATGGATCTCACTTGGACAGATAATATTCCCATTTGTGTTACCCATAAACTGCTAAGAGAGGATCACCAGATCCTCGCTAAGCGACGAAGCGTTTTGAGCTTACCACAAATTTATTAAGGCGGTTACTATCCATGATCCTAGAACTTCGCTACATTTGCCAAAGGTTGCTGCTTTCTACCACAACTTTTAGCGTTTCCTTAGGCCTCTGATCCCAACATGATGCTAGTTGCTGCTGGCGATTCCGCTTCGCATCTGCACCTTTTCTACAAATTCGACCAGCAGTCTTCTGCAGACTAGCTAATCATCTCTGACCGGTAGCCACGCTTTTAGAAGTGAGGTTCTTTCATTACCATTCCGATTTTAAGTTCATTTACGACCTATTTCAATCCACATTCTTGTCGATTTTTTGTTTTGTTTTCATTATTCATTTCTATTGCGTCCCCACTGAGAGCCGCTATCCAACCCCAAGTATGACAATAGATAAATGTACTCTGAGGCCTACCAGGATTTTAATGGGGCGGAGGCAGTCTCATTAACCCGCCACCCATTTCTATGGAGTATCACTATACTCAGATAACGGAATACGTCGACCACCAACACAGGGTTCAAGTAAATACAAAACCTTATGTCTGAAATCAAACTCTGAATCGAATACTACAACAGGTCCCTTCATCTTTTTGTTTTCAGAAATCTTAATATTTTCACACGTTCATTTAAGGCTTGTTTTACTTTTCTTTGCAAGTGAAAATGAGATTGCTTTGCCTCACACATTCTTAACCTAACAACATTGATAATTGTGGTTGGATTATACTCCTAAGCTAGGTTAGGTTAGATGGTCCTTTATGAAGCTATAGAAAAGAAAAAATCGTGTGTTCGAACTTAAAAATTAGCAAACCGCTTAGTAACCAATACAAATTGGCTCAGGCTTTTAATTTCCACTCCCGCCAGTTCTGTGGGATGTCTGATGGGATACGCTCCCAGGTATTTAAATTTTGACCTCCCAAACGCGGGACTGTCAAGTAGTGTTGAGTTGTGTCCACCCCATCGTCTTCCATACAGCTTCTGCAAACGGCATCTGGTAAGATTCCCAACCTTACAGCATGAACGCCAATAAGGCAATAGCCTGTTAAAGGCCCCACAACTAGGGAAAGGCTATATTACTGAGGGCAAAGAGATCACTAGATCTCTTGCCATCGATATTGAGCCAAAAGCCTTTTGCGATAGCGCGTGTACCGATGGTGGCCCAGCGCAGTGGACCAAGCTTCCACAAACCCCAGCTATCTTGTAGCTGTACGGGAGCCCCGTTCTACCGATAGCGGTTCTAGGATGTCTTTCATTGCTAGCACATCAGCCTTGCAATTTCCTGCGATTGCGCTATGGCCTGGCACTCATACCAGTCTTATCTCAAAGGTACTTAATGCTATTAATAGCGGGACCAACCCTCAACACAATGTTAATGAGTTCAAGGCTAGTATTGCCGCTCTACTATCTAAATGAATGGTTACTTTTCTGAAGAAGATGTTCACTGCCCCTCTCTTCCAACGGCTGCTTCCCACCTACTACTCCTTCGTCGATATATGGGCAGAGAAAGAGCTGTCATAGTTCGGCTTGGCGACTCCATGATAGAAGTGATCCGTTATTAAATCAAAGTATATGAGGATAACCAAGTGTACAGATACGTCTTCTATTAAAAACGTTGCTGATAATGCTCCTAACTTTCAAAACAAAAACAGTAGTGGTCTTTTATCTTTTTGATCTTAACATATTCTCTATTATACCGTAGCTATAAAAAAATGGGAAATTGCTTTCCGTGAACAAATATATTTTGTAAGGAGTAGTTAGTTTCAGGTATACATATACCATTATAATCGGAAAAATCATATTAATCAATTGCAAGATCAGTGCATTCGACTAAACAACAAAAAAGTATCAATAAATAAGAAATATTGTCAGTAGTTGCATGGCTCTTTACTGCACACGACACTTTGAACTTCTCACAAAGAAGCCCTTGCCTTCGATTTTCAACCAATGCCATATAAATTTTTTTTTAAATACGATTACACTTAAGAGATCAACAACTACCCATATCAATAAATTAAGTAAATAAGAAATGTGTGCAAAAAATGCGTATTGAAAATTATTTATGAAAACTAATCAGATGAATTAACGGCGCAATTGAATGGCGAGTCATGCACCTTGGCCACCATTGAATAGCACACACAGCACTTACAATTGAGCATACCCACATAATGAGTAAAGTAAGTAACATGAATAAATAAAATTACCGCGAACGAATGGATGATTGAGTTACTATAAATATAAATACAAATATAAATACATATTTACAGCAATTAATTTGGAGGTGGCAACTAGCGCCGGCGGCAGCGTCCGCACCGCCAACGAAGCACACAGCGCTCGGAGGCGGTGCCACTGACAATGGTATGGTGGAAGTGGCGGTGGCTGTGACTTTGGTGGCTGCGGCAGTGGCAGTGGCTGTTGACGTTAACGGTAAGCGCGGCGTCGATGTTTTTCAATTACCGTGCCGTCGTCGATGAGGGTGACGACGTAGCGATGACGCTTGGAGGGACGCGTTGAATGAGCAGTGATGATAGCCTTGATGAAGCTTGCAAAATTTGCAAGCACAAAAAATTTGTGAAGTAAATATTTGATTTGACTCTTTGACTCTGCATATGTACATATGTATGTATGTCTGTTTATGCAAACAACAAAGAGCGGCTTAACTTTAAGCATATTTTTTCGATATTCGCACACTTTTCTAATTAATTGCGTAGTTTATTGTTGTAGTTGTTAAACAATTTTAACTACCAAAATATTTGCTTGACAGAATAGTTAAATAAAAGAATCGATATGTATATATACATATATATGGATGTCAATGAGTAAATGTATATACTAGCGAGAAATCGTTTAGCATATTGTGGGTGTGGGATTTTTTTGAATGGTCTGAACAAATGAATCTGAACCAATTTCTCGGAGTATCGCTTTGAATAATAATCCAAGTAAAAATTTTTGAAAATATTTTGTCCAAAAAAAAAAATTTTCAATTCTTGTCTTTGATTTTGATCTCTCAGTTTGTATGTCAGCTATGATATAGTGATCCTATCTGAACAATTTTCAATCTGAGCTCGTTCCATAGCCTTGAACAATAATCTATGTAATAATAGTCGAAAAAGTCTTTTCGTATTTTTTCAACAGATGTCGTTGCAGTCATATATCTCCAGTGCTACTAACAACATTGAGTCATACCATATAATATCGGGAAGGTGAGATTTTAAACTTAATTTAACCAAAAAAAAATTCAATTCGGGGATATTGAAAAAAAGTCACAGCTGTTCAAAAATGAGTGAAAATAATGAAGCAATTCGCTATATTTTGAAAATTTTGTATAAAATGTGAAGAATGCCACGCACGCCACCAATGAAATTTAAGAAGTTTACGGAGATGATGCTGTATCAGTTCGCGTAACATAACAATGGTTCGCTCGTTTCCGTACTGGAAATTTTGATGTGAAAAATGCATATCGCTTTGGTCGACCTATCGTTGAAAGAGTCGATGAATTTATTGAAAAGATTGACCAGGACCGTCACATAAGCAGCCATGACATCGCTAAGGAACTTAACATTCATCATCAAATGGTTTTGAAACATTTAAAAACGGCTGGCTAGAAAACGAAGTTCGATGTTTGGGTACCACATAAATTGTCTGTGAAAAATTTAATGGACCGAATTAACATCTGCGGTTCTTTGCTGAAACGAAATGAAATCGAACCATTTCTGAAGCGAATGGTAACAGGAGACGAAAATTGGATCAACTACGACAATAATGTGCGAAAAAGATCATGGTCCAAGCGTGGTGAAGCTCAACAAATGGTTGCAAAGCCAGGATTGACGCCTCGAAAGGTTATGCTGAGTGTTTGGTGAGATTAAAAAGGAATCATGCACTATGAGCTCCAGCCTGGTCGAACGATTGATTCTACATTTTACTGTCAAAAACTGTTGAGATTGAGGCCAGTAATCGAAAAAAACTGCCAGAACTGATTAAAAAGAAAGACTTCGTCTTCCATCAGGACAACGCCAGACCACAAACATCTTTGATGACGCTGCAAAAACTGGGAGAGCTTGGCTGAGGTGTTTTGATGCATCCACCATATAGCCTTGATCTTGCACCATTTGTTTCAGTCAATGCAGAACTACTTTAATGGAGTAAAGTACTTCAAGAATGAATAGCCTGAAATTACTTGTCATAGTTTTTAGCCGAGAAACCAGAGAAGTTATACCCTGATGGAATAATGTCTCTAGCGGAAAAAAGGCAAAAAGTAGTGAACCAAAATTGTACATATTTGGTTCATTAAAGTTCGTTATAAATATAAAAAAATAACTTTGAAGTTGAAGTTTAATTAGAAATACGAAAAGACTTTTTCGACTACCCAATATTTAAAGGCAACAATAAAACTTCTTTATATTTATAATACACAATTTTGCTCGCCAGTGTAAATGCTTAGACAAATACCTCTTTGCATCAATTCAATTTTTCATTCGCTTCAATTGGATTTCATGCCAATTTTTTACGGTGCTGCAGGTAAACATGAGCATTTATGCACTTGTCAGCGCGTTGAATATTTATTATACAATATTTATTATAAATATGTACATTTAAGTGCATGTGTGTATGTATGTATGTAAGTGTGTGCCAACAAGTTGAAGAGCAAAACTATTATGTTTGTTGTTAATTGTTGCTTCGCTTAAATATTTGCTGCATGTCTCTACTAATTATTTAATGGTATTTACAGCTGTTGTTGTTCTTGTAGCTAAACTTTTTCACACAAATCATTTATGCATGCATAGTTTTTTTCGAAGTTTATTCGAAGTCTATTTAATTTTTTCCTACATCAGCATATTTTTGCCCAACCATAAATAATTGCTTCCTCTTCAATGCACAGAGTTTACTGTTTTTTCTCATGCAAGCGAACAGCAAAACGCACAATATTTAGTCAAAACTGATTATTCGCCCCGACCCTCGCTTTGGTGGCGCTGGTCGAGGTGCTTACTTGCACGGCCGCTGTTTGTGTGTCGCGCGAAGGTCGTTGGCGCGGGTGCTGCCGATGGTCGCATGCTCAGTTTATATGCCAAATGAGGTAGGAGTTGTTGCTGTTGTTGGTGTCGATAATCAGGAAGAGTTGCATGGCATGTGCGTGATTGAAGATGTCGTACGGTTTGAAGGTCATTAGTTCACAGCGATGATCCATCGGCAAAAAACAACAACTCGATACACATCGCGTAATTAAATACATTCTTGCATGGTTAGTAAACAAGCCGAGAATTTTTGCTAGCAATAACATAAAATTGATTAATAATTATTTATATTAATTTCTGAAGATTCGTCAGAGTACCGTTATTAATCTGCTCGGTGGGAATAAACTTAATTGCTTGATGGTGAAATAGCTTATATGTTTGACTCCGGATATAATATTTCTGCTCTATATACTTCATAAAGAGAAATCCATTTGGGGGTTTTCTACTTTTCTGAAGAAAAAACATAGAAACTTCAAATTTAATGAGAAATGTTTATTATCATTCAATATCACAGAAGTTTTCTCTCAATAAATCTCTCTCAAATAAAGTGGCGCTGTCTTGTTGAAACCAAATTTCGCCAAGATCGCGAGACTCAATTTCAGGCATCAAATATTCAATTACGTTCTCACCGGCATCATTTTTGAAGAAATATGAACCAATGACTCCACAGGCTCACGAACCAAACCAAACCGTTGTTTTTTCTTCATCTTGGAACCATTCGAAAGCCCATAGAGCGGAGCGATGCCGCTTTGGAAGGTCAAGCGGCTTCAGTTCTTGCACAAGCTGTATTTTGGACGCTTTCCACTTAAAATCTCGACTTAAAATGCACCAAGTCGGTCCATGTGTCAATCCGAGTTGCTGCAAACGCCGCCGAATCGACTCTCCATGGTCTTCGTGTACACTCTCTGCTATGGCTGTTATATTTTCTTCACTGCGTCCTGGACGTGGTCTTTACGGTTGAATGTTATCCTGTAATGAATGCTGGGTCACAAGATGTATCAATACTGAACAAACATGACATGGCAGCTTGAAGGCTATTGAAAAAAATACATCTACTTGAATCACCCGTTATATACCTTATATCTAAGATTGTTAAATAATTTATTTTTTCTAAAATCGGAAGATTAATATTCACTCGAAACTGAAGAATATGTTCAAATCGAGCTTAAAATATGCAATTGTTCTTTAGAATATGAGATATTGATATAATTCAATATTTTCGAAGAGTGTAGGGAATCATACGTATGTTGAATAACTGTAAAAATCCTTACTTATTCAACTATTGAAATTGAAACAAAGAATTTTAAAATAACATAAGATTTTGATTTACAAAAAATATATCCTTATATTGTTTCAAACATAAAATATTTAACGAAAGTCTCCCGCATCGTAAAATATGGTAAAAGGTGGGGCAATATTCGATGAAACAATCGGTTAGCTGGTTAAACAAAGTGTTTTTTTTTTTTTGACAGGTACTTGTCTGCGTGTTGAACCGATAGGTGCTGCTATCGATTCCTTGCCTAACTTACATGACTAATATTTTAACAGATGATTGATAAGTTGAAAGATGAACTAGTTTTTGATCCAATACGAAACGCTGTAATTGAGTTATGGGGGCCATCCTGTGTAACGGTTTAAAATTTTTTTTTTTTTTGCCAATCCAATGTAGAGCATTCAAAGAATGACCCGATAGCTGCCGCTGTTATCGATTCGTCTAACTTACATGACTAATATTTTAAGACATCTGATTGATAAGCTGAAGAATAAACTAGTTTTTGATAACAAGTTTTCTCGAAACTACATTTTTTAAATTTTGTGTTTTAATCTTTAAAAGCTTTGAAAAAATGTTATTTTCAAAACTTGTAAAAGATCCTAATTCCGTCGCTAGCCATCTACCTACAGATTAATATGTTCGTTCTCGCTTTGTTTTTAGGTTAGCGGGTCTGCTGGATCATGGACACCGTTTGTATACTTTTTTTCTTCATGTGTATCATTGCAGCGCTAAATCTCGCAATTAACAAAATGTTTGTACTTAACAAAATTTATAATTACATAAAGGCTTGATTAATATATAGTAACAATTTGTGTTTTTGTTTCACTATAAAAGAATACAAAATTACCTTTAAAAAACTGACGTCACACAGGATGACCCCCTTAATTTTATATTGTTTTATTTTGTTTAATTTTTTTCGTTCTGATTCATCACTTAGACTATTTTTCAGATAAACATGTCGAGCTAAAAAAAGCGAAACACTACAAAATTCAATATTAAATTTTAATAAAGTATTTATTTACAGGGAAATTGGAGCATTATCTGAAAGGAAATATACCTAATATAGCCAAAAAAAATTCGCACCAGTCCTACTGTTCAAGAATTCATAAATTCCTATTTAGTTGCGCTGAAACAAAGTTTCCCTCTCTCATTTAAGAGATCTCTCCAAGGTGATCGTCTAACGTCCTTAGAGAGCTGAAGCAATTAGAACGAAAGATTCAAGAAAATTCCATTTGCTTCAATCAAATATATATATAACCACATTAAGACCTTACAGATCTAAATATTATAATAAAATAAAAGCGAAAACCAAAAGAATCTTCTTTCAATCAAACAATCAGTGTGCTACATTCATGCCAAACATTACTCCGCAATTAGTACACGGGATCCAACAATCAAGCATGCATATTCACACTTCTACATATATATGTACTTATGAGGGAGATATAGTATATATTTACGTGTTCCAAATACTAGTTTTATGTTATCGATGTATTTAATTCGTTGATCCATTTTAAGTTGACGCGCTTCTTTAACGGTGCTTTTGTGGCTTACTTTTATTTTATTTTATTTAACTTTTGTTTTTTTTTCTTTCTTGAATGTTCCAAACATGCTGTAAACTGATTTTAAAACTTTCGGAATAGTTCCTTGTTTCAATTCGGTTTTTCGGCATTTTTGCTCCAGTTTTTACGACATTCTACAAGCACTTACCAATGTAAGTACCATACCTGTAGGTATGTTGGTAAGTTACTCGTTCGTGTGCCACTATTCCCCAGACTACGTGTGCGCCATCAAATCATTAACACTTGGAAATTGAAATTGGCCACTCGTGTATGACTTCAGTCTCGCGATCAGCGCTTTGGTCTTACTTACTGGCTTGTTGGCCCTTGTTCGCTGTCGCTACCGTCGTTCAGCCGCAAAATTCCAAAATGTGAGCTGCATTTTTAATTGATTCATTTGCCGAAAAATTCATGAATGAGCTATTTTTTCGTCCGGTGTTTTGATCTTTTCTCGAAAATATGTCAATGGCGTTTTATGTTTGTATGTATGTTATGTTGACTTGGCTGAGCATTGTCTACTTGAAACCACATGACGACGCGCATGCGTGCAAATTGTATGCGAATTTAACACGAGTCGCTGGCGAACCTTTATTTATGAGGGTATGTACATATAGTACATATGTGTATATATATATAGTTTAAAAGTTTATGTATATAAAAAATGCTTTGAATATTCCATTCTTATTGGTGTACGAGTACAACGGCTTTAGCTAAGTAATAATGTGTGAACAATTAAAAGAACACGACCTAGCAACGCCAAGAGGTTCAGATAAACCCAATACATACATATGCATATGTTGGTATGTTAGTATGTTTGTAAGTTTATATATACATATATGAAAGCTTTCGCGTTGGCATTGTTTTAAGGAATATCTCCACGCACGATTTAAATTCTCAAGTAGTTCATCGAAAGAACTTTGCTCCAGTTTCGATCGTAAATTGTTCAGTTGGCAAGGGCTATTCAGAATTCGGAGCTCCATGTTCTGAGAGTTAAAAAAGTGAATAAACAAAAGTAAACAGCTAAGCGTCTTTTTGGAATATGTCTTTGAATATTTAATAAATACATATATAGCATAAGTATTTCCATGCTTTATGATTTGCTGGCCTGTTAGTATCTAGTAATCCATTTATTACTTTGATGGTTATAATTAGACTCTGATGAGTTTTGCATGGCTTATCCCAAATAGATAATCGAATCTACTGTCATACTGATAATCTGGACTACTGAGTCGCGGAATCTACATCAGTTGGTTTCTTCTCCCAGCATATACATATGTACCTGTGAAATACACTCGCCATACCACTGTAAAAAATTCATTTTCAGCCAATTCACGAACATACGACTATTCCGGTGTTCAAACGGCTTCACTTCTTACGTTAATTTGATCTTGTAAAGATGTAGGCTAAGATCTTTTCGCAAAATTCGCCAAAACGACGTCACAGATATGCTCAACGGGAACATTATGTACTATACATAATACACATATACAATCGAAGTTAAGGTTTGTTTTTGATTTATCAACAATATTACACTATTTTTTTTAATATACGATCAAAGGATTCACAAGACTTAATCGATCTTTAAAAACCTCATTTAGAATCCAACTTCTTAATATGAACTTTTCTTTACCAAACACCCCGATGACGTTAGTCAAGGGTATCTTACGCACTATAGGATATAGCTGCCATACAAACTTACCGATCAATCAAGATAAAGTTGTTTTTATACCCTTTATGCCTATAGGAAATGCACCTGTGAAGGGTATTATAGCCTCGTTCCAATCAAAGTTAACGTTTTTTTCGTTTTTTTTTTAATGTAATTAGTAAAACATGCTTAAGATCTCTAAAATATTCTAAACAAAGAAACCCAATGGAATACAATTATGCAGTTAAATAACAACTCTTTATTAAGCCGATTCAATTCGAATAACTTTGACTCAAAAGCACTCTTATGTACCGATACCCGTAATATTATTAATAATAGACTGCAATTTGGATATTTTATTGCACTTTTTTCTCAATTTGCCATACATGACTGCCAGCGATAAATCAATTTGCAATTCCATATGAACCCTCATAAATTTAACGAAGGTCATAATACCTTTGCCTTGTCTCAATAATAAATTACCGCACAGCATCATTCTCCACATCAACGAGTTTCCTGCTGTTTTACGTTACAACATTTATATATTACTGTATAGCAGACATATTGTTTGCCAAGTCCACCCACACACTACTTAGCATAAGTCAAAATGCTTTTCTTCTAACGCTATTCGATTAGAAATAAAGCAGTAAATTGAATTGCTAATATTAAGCTCGTTTCGAATTCAACACGAACGCCGTGCTACATGTGCAGCTGAGTGTGCGCGAGCGTATAGCCATTAGCGCTTAATCATGCGATCACTATCAAAGCATTAGACATTGTGGCGCCACCGAAATTATATTGCCAACAAATTGTGCAGCAATAAAATATTCATTGCATACAAAAGAGAATTTATTAATAAAGTCATAAGCTCATGGGAATGCTTGACTATCCGGCAAGACACACACACACAAATACCCACACATTAAGCGCACAAAAAGTCAAAAAAAAATAAATAAAAAATTTATAAAGATATGTGACTTACCAGGCGCGCCAAATCCGCACAACTCTGCGCTCATGTGCGGCCTGCCGCCATAAGCCAAGCCGCGCATTCATTAGCTTAGAATGGTTAAACGCTTGCGCGCAGTTTGCTCGGCGTTGCTCACAGTGCGCCGGGCACGCGCCACAATCCGGTTCAACGGCTGAATGTCATGCCAACGGTTTCGCCGTCGTCTTGTCATTATAAATTGCCACCTCGGCGTTTGGCGGCGGCGCCAGCAGGTACCGGGAATCAAACGCCCACGCTGCACAACAAGCGGCACCAAAGCAATGCAATATTTTTTATTTCAGTTTTTTTCGAGCTGATGAGGCAGCCCGCCAGCTGTTGTGTTATAAATGATATTTATTTAGATTTTTTTTGTTGCGCTGGAATTCAATTTCGTTATAAGGTGCAACTTAATTGAGTTGCAAATCTGACGTGTACACAAGATTACAGCGCTCACTGTACGTACACATGTAAATTTATGGCGAGCTGATGAAGAGGCTGATGCTGTTGATAAGTGTTTGTCAACAACATTACACAGGTAAAAGGCGTTAATGGGCGGATTAAGTGTTGCTTGTCAATCTTGCGCAATGCTGGTTGCGATCTTTAACTATCTAGCAGCGCGTTTTCACAGTAAAGTGACATGGACGGAGCAAATGTCAACTCTATTTATGCAGAGTGAAGTAAAGTAGTGCAGAAGCGTTTTAAAATAAACAAAAAGAAATTTAAAGTTTGGTAATGTGAATTTTTCACTTTAATTTGAAGGTTATGTAAGCCAAGCCTTTATAGAAATTATTGGACTTTTCATTTACCTACAACGCTTTCATACAACTTTTTTTAAAGGACTCATAGTTTCGCCGGAAATCGAGTTAAACCATGCCTAACCCTTAAAAATTCAAACACGAACCTTTTTTCTCCCGATTACAGATCGCTGATCGCCCGTAAATTATTATACCCTGAACAGGGTAATCACCAAATTTGGTACAGATTATTTTCTAAGGCAACAATGTAATCTCCGAAGAAATTGGTCAGATCGGTTAACTATAGCATATAGCTACCATACAAACTGAACACATAGTTACTAAGAGAAATGCACCTGTGAAGGGTATTTAGCTTCTGTGCAACCGAAGCTAACGTCTTTTCTTGTTTTTCTTTTAATTTTTGTTATTTTTTCTTTCATTTCCGATGGTTTTTAATCTAATACGAATTTCTTTTATTTTCCAAATTTGTTATTTATTTATTATTTCACCCTGGTCTTAGTGTCTAGGTAGTTCTGTACAAATGTTTACTGTCCTACCATAATTTAATAAACTCTATTTTTAGCTAGAAATATTGATACCATTTTATTATTCCCTTTTTTCCCTTTCTTCTTGCTATTATAAGTTAGATTCAATGATTGATCTTCAAGACAGGAATCGGACTTCAACTACTACATCTACTGATAGCCCAGCCCTTGCTATTATCCGCTCTATGAAGGTTTATAGCATGATTTCTGACTTAGTCATAGCATTTATAGCAATTTATAGGCGTGTCCATGTACCGATTTTGATCCATTTTTGGTTAGTTTTGTAAAACATTTTAATGTACCATAGGGCATGTGCAGCATACAAATCTACTTAGTCGTGCCATGTTACAAAATCAGGCTGTTATAAAAAATAAAACTATAACACGTTATTTAATAAAGTTAACTTTTTTTAATAATGCCTATATGAAATGAGCGATTTACAAAACTGTTATTCGAAATGGTCATCTATGGTTTTCACAAAAGCCCTCAAACAAATCGACCATTGATCAATAGCAGCACGCACAGTAACTGATATCGACGACGCTGTTTAAACCAACGCTGTTTTGAGACTCTCCCAATTTCTGTTCGACCATGTTTTCCGACTCTGGTTACACACTGCGTTCCAATGGTTCCAAGTCTGAACTTCCAGAGCGCAATTATGGATCTAGGAATATTGATAAAAGTCACCGCTCGATATTTGTGCCTTGTAAGCTGGTGCAGAATCATGCTGGAAGGTCCAATACTCTTCATCATAGAAAGTATTGCTTAAGCTTTACCACGCATTCCAGAACATCCTTTTAGTATACTTTTGCCCCAGTTTTAACTCCTTTTTCATAGTATAGATGGGCTGTAACCCCTTTACAAGAGACTCTCTACCAAATCATTTTAACAAGACCTGTATGTATCGAAAATAATATATTACAGAGTAACCTCCTTATTTCACTCAGTTGCTACATAATACTTTTCTACTTTTTTAATTAAATGATTTGATAACAAATCTTCTTTTAAATGAATGGGTTTATCCTTTTGGCGTCGTAAATCTATAAAGATCTGGATTTTCTTATGTGAGGAAACAAAAATTAGAACGTGGGGTTCAAATGAGGTCTGCCAGAAGAGAAATAGTGGAAGATTTTGCACGTCCTACATGGATTACAGTTTTCCGAAGCCTTTCAGGGTTCAAACATGGATAAAATATTCATTCATATTTCACTGTAACCAATAAGCTCTCAACTCAAATTGCTTCGACCGAGTAAAATATTAATACATTTTCAATGGAAAAGAAACGTCAGATGACACTGTTATTTTCATAAGCTTATTCATATCAGTCAAGAGCAAACTATGTGTAGAACCTTAAAAACAAATTGCCCTTCGTAAATTAGATAGTTCCGTCAATGTTTTTGTTTTAACTTCAGCTACCCTCCTTTACTTTCTCCTTCGTAATCCATTGTATTTTAAATTTAGTACACTTGAAGTTTTACAGCAAAGAATACATAGTTTTATATACTCGCATAATATATATTTTTCAACAAAAAAGCTCTTATATGACCCTTTTCTTCAGTTTTTTCACGTTAACCCATTGTGAATATGCGTTGATGTGTTTTTTCGCAAATTGTTCTTATTTAATATCTGATTTCGATTACGTTCTACCCACTCATTAGTATTCCAAACTTAAAACGTTGCATTCTGATAAAATAACGGTGATATAGGTCAACACATTGGAGTCGAAGGCAGAATCGGCAATGGCACGATTGAAAATTTGCAAACATTTTGCAAAAATCTGAGCAAACATGTTTATGGCTCAAGCATTGTTTGACAAAAACTTTAGATAACACGTTACTGTTTGCGAATACGAAACTGGAAAAAACCAAGAAAGCTCCAGGCAAAGAGGTCAATTCGTAAGTAGGTCTCGTTAAAACACGCTCAGAGTAAACAAATACCTTTAATTGAAATAAGGTAATGCAATTGCTTCAACACAAAGGGCTGTATAAAGTCATGTGCTGGAGATATTACTGTTTCGAAGTTGGTACAGCAAAGTAGTGACGATGAATCCTTTTAGAGATTGGAAACGGAAAAGCAACTACAAAATGAAGACTATTATGTCGGTGACCTCATTTTTTTCTTCTGCTATAGCTGATATTAAGTTTTAATGATTACACTGGTCAACAAATTTGTAATTTTTTTTTTATCACATGAAAATTTATATAAAATTTTGAATATACTGGGCCACCAACTAATAATATATCAATGAAAAAAAAATGAACACATTATGTTTTTTTGTGACATCAAAACATATATTTTCGTACAAAATTCAGCCACACTTACAGAATTATTTCCTAATATCTAATAGATACTTATAATTTTCTTGAATATTTGGCTTCCGGTAGGTCCCTTTTAAGTCTCCAACAATAGTCTGCTAGCATTCCTGGACTCCATTGCCCTTGATAACGCTTCTCCATTAAGGAAATGTCTTGATGGAACCTCTCACCTTGTTCGTCACTCACAGCAGCCAAATTTGCCGGAAAGAAATCCAGATGAGAGTCCAGCATATGTATTTTCAAGGACATATTACACCCCAAAGCTTTAAATGATATCATAAGTTCATTTATTAAATCTTTGTAATTTTCTGCTTTATGGTTACCTAGAAAATTTTGAACAACATTCACAAAACATTTCCAGACGAGTTTTTCCTGATCATTCAGTTTTTCTTCAAACCTCTTTTCCTTCATCAATTGCTGTATTTGTGGGCCTACAAATATTCTCTCTTTGATTTTCGCCTTGCTGAGTTTAGGGAATTTCTCTTTTAGATATACATAAAGATCCATCTCCATCTTTCGGAATAGCTTTTACAAAATTTTTTATCAGGCCAAGCTTTATGTGCAACGGTGATAAAAGTATCTCACCAGGGTTCACTAGAGGATCATTTTTAACATTTTTATGGCCTGGAGTTAGTGATTCACGCTTGGGCCACACTTTCTTTGTATAGTGACTTTTTCTGTCTTTACTGTCACATTCACAAATAAAACCACAAAATTTCGTATAACCAAGCTGTCAAACACTTTCGTGGCATATTTACGATCTAACTAATGTAAATAAAATTTAATTTCGCAAACACAATAGTTACACAGTCGACTTAATGCAGTTATGTAAACAAAGAGACGTATATGAGGTCAGAAATGAATATGTAGCTGTCACAAGAAAACTTGGATGTGATAGAAACAAAACTGTTATATATTTTTAATGAGGGTACACCAACGTAAATAAAAATCATGACAAAGTTCATGTGACAAAAACAGTGTTTACCAGTGTTATTGTTATTATTTTTCATTATATTTTTTTCTATGATTAAATTCGAAAAAATTCAAGTAATAAAATTCCGCTTAAAATTCGCCTGCCTCTCTTATCACCATTTACATACGGTTTGGAGATATGCGAAACCTCGCCGCTCTGCTTATCGCTTTAACGAGCGATGAGTAGCTTTGGTATTAAAAAGGGTTGTTCTTATTATTCGAAATTTAATATTTAAGCGTTCTGATCACCTCTTTTAATATTGTAAAACCAAAAATACCTAGTTCTTCTGATTTTAGCTAAAAATGTATATTTATCCAATTTTTATGATGAGACTTTTTATATATTTATTTTTAAAACGCTTTTAACAGCTTCACCAGTACACTCGTACCCAATCCTAACATAACCATGTTTGAAGATGATTTATTTCACTTTTTCGAAGTTATTATTGTGGGGAAAAGCAAGTTTTCTACAGCAATCTTCCGATCTTCCCGTAATACTTTGCGTATCTCATATAGATAGAAGATAGAAACTAATTGAGGTTTTGCACTGTGACCCATGGTCTATTGTGCCCTCTCTTATATCACATATGGTCACAAAGGTACAGCACTCTTAATAAGTAATTCCAGGAGCTTGGTGGGTGTGACTGATGTGATCCCGTTCACGTAGATGGATCCAAGGGTCTTGAGCATGCTTCTACAAATTGCTAGGCAATCTAGAATCAGGTGTTCTGGAGTTTCCTGTTTCATGTCGCAAAATCGACAGGAAGAGACTATGCGCATGTTCGACAAGTGCTTCCTTAGGCTACAGTGCCTTGTATAGAGCACGATAAGGAAACGGAATTTACTTCAAGAAAGATTGATCGTATCTCTAAACCTTGCAAGGTTGTAACCTCCCAGTAGTAGCTTGGTAGCTTGGCGTAGTGCATTCCTGTTGCCTGCTACCAGTGCCGTTCTTAACCCACTGTCTCCTCTATGCGGAGCAACTCCTTTATGATATAGGGCCTCACCGCAATGCTTGGTTCTGGTCCCATCATCCTGGAAGCCGCCGCCTGCTCATTCTTGTATATCTCATATACTTTCATAATCCACTTAAAACCATTCCTGCAAGATTTTTAATGATTTTGTATCAATGTTTTCTTCCAAATATTGTCGTACAAACTATTTATGCTGCCATCAACAAAGAGCTAGCCAAATTCAAATATCTTAATGTAAACTGCGTTTGTAGGAGCTGACTTCGACTCAATTCAAGCGCACAGCTAAAATGGACCAGTTATGGTCTAATTATATTAGATTATATATTCACCCTGGTTTACTACAAGAAGACTATACCATACGTACATAATTTATAATCTGGAACATACGCTTATCTACAAAGGCACTAATACACATAAAGGAAACACACCCGGCTTGAGCTTGGCAAATACTTCCAACGCTCTGCGTAAGCTCTTATCAATAAATTTGTACAGAAACTCACAAAGCAAATTTCCACAATTTAGTTACTCAACAGCTTTCTGATCGTGATGAACACCAGCTAAATAAACAGCATTATTGTCAATTTATTAGTAATCAAAGTAAAATGCCACGCCTACGCCTACTACTCTTCTTGGGTCTAACGATCGCCGTTCCACTAACAATGGATGCCGCTGTATACACTTGCAATATTCAGCTGGTGGATGGTGTAGTGAAGAAGGTATGCCGTAAACTCCAGTGTCCCGTTAGTTGCTCGAATGGCATCTGTAATATGCAATTACAATCTTGTATGTGCAATAAAGGCTACGAATTCATCGGTGGATCATGTGTACCCATGTGCGAACCGTCATGCGGCGAAAGCCAGATTTGCACTGCGCCGAATGTGTGCGAATGTGCAGAAGGATACGCTTTATTGAACACTAAGTGTGAGCCATTTTGTAAAACACCTTGCGATGACACACAATATTGTGCTGCGCCGAATACTTGCGCATGTTTGGCGGGTTACAATAACGCCACGACTGGTGGCTGTGAACCGATCTGCATGAACGACTGCGGTGAACACGGACGCTGTAAGGCGCCAAATTTGTGTAAATGCGATGAAGGCTACAGTGTACAGGGGCAGAGCGGGTGTGCGCCCATTTGTGATGCAGAGCTTTGCGCCAACGCCGATTGTATTGGACCATATCAGTGCATTTGTCGTGAGGGCTATACACTTAACTTTGACACCAACAAATGTGAGCCTTTGACGGAAAGCGAGGAGGATCAGGTGACACAAAATATATTGCAGTTAATCGATGTGCGTTCTGGACTTGATTCGGAGCCTTTAAATATGACGAATGAAATTTCTGTCACAAATAAATGAATTATCAATAACTGAAAACTAACAATTTAAAAAATATATACATATATATTCTCACAAAACATATATAGCCAATTGCACACTCTTATTTATTTACATACATATATTTATGGTTGATTGGTACCGGACAGACTTATCTCGGAAAATGCGTTAAGTGGATACTATAAGGTGGTATATATCGAGTTAATTTCTTTTAGATATGCCTCGTATTGACCAAGATACTCATGTTAAATTTATATATGAACAGAAAATACATTCAGTAACCAGCAACTATGATTATTGAGCGCTTTATTCCACACTGTGTAGAAAGCAATCAGTATTTTATTCCATATACAAGGATGTATGATGTCAAGAGGAAAGTATGAACAGATTCAAGTTCCACTTTGAGTTTAAACTAAAAAAATACAAGTAAGGAAGGGCTAAGTTCGGGTGTCACCGAACATTTTATACTCTCGCATGATATTTTTTTTATTTTGCTGAAAAATTAATTAGATTAGAAGTTTCTGAGATATGGTTTTTGGTCCATAAGTGGGCGAGGCCACGCCCATTTTCAATTTTTCAAAAAAGTCTGGGTGCAGCTTCCTTCTGCAATTTCTTCCGTAAAATTTAGTGTTTCTGTCGTTTTTTGTTAGTCGGTTAACGCACTTTTAGTGATTTTCAACAAAACCTTTGTATGGGAGGTGGGCGTGGTTATTATCCGATTTCTTCCATTTTTGAACTGTATATGGAAATGCCTGAAGAAAACGACTCTGTAGAGTTTGGTTGACATAGCTATAGTAGTTTCCGAGATATATACAAAAAGCTTAGTAGGGGGCGGGGCCACGCCCACTTTTACAAAAAAATTACGTCCAAACATGCACCTCCCTAATGCAATCCTTTGTGCCAAATTTCACTTTAATATCTTTATTTATGGCTTAGTTATGACACTTTATAGGTTTTCGGTTTTCGCCATTTTGTGGGCGTGGCAGTAAGCCGATTTTGCCCATCTTCGAACTTAACCTTCTTATGGAGCCAAGAAACACGTGTACCAAGTTTCATCATGATATCTCACTTTTTACTCAAGTTACAGCTTGCACGGACGGACGGACAGACATCCGGATTTCAACTCTACTCGTCACCCTGATCACTTTGGTATATATAATCCTATATCTGACTCTTTTAGTTTTAGGACTTACAAACAACCGTTATGTGAACAAAAATATAATACTCTCCTTAGCAACTTTGTTGCAAGAATATAATTATATTGGTAATACTTTTTCGTATTTTCGTATTTTATTAATAGATGTCATTGCAGTCGTATATCTACAGTGCTATCAATCTTATTATGTCATACCATATAGTGTTGGAAAGGTAAGACTTTAAGCTTCATTAAGTTCGAGGAAGTTGAAGAAAAGTTATAGCTGTTCAAAAATCAGTGAAAATAATGAACAAAATATATTTTGAAATTTTTGTATAAAAAATGGAAGAATGCTAAACAAGCCACCAATGAAATTTGTGAAGTTTACGGAGGCGATGCTGTATCAGTTCGTGTAGCGCAATAATGGTTTGCTCATTTCCGTTCTAGAAATTTCGATTTACACTGATAAAAGTTTTACACTGATGGATTCATGTCTCTAGCGGAAAATGGTAAAAAATTGGTTGACAAAAATGGTACATATTTGTTTATTTACTTATTAGTACAAATATAAAAAAATAAGTTGAAGTTTGATTATAAATACGAAAAGACTTTTTCGACAACCCAATCAAATTTTCAAAGGCGCGATGATCCTTTTATTATTTTAAATAGAAGGTAGAAAGTTAGGATCGATATCTTCCATTTTTGCAAATTCACAATGGTCTCTGGCAAATATTCTCACTTGATTTGATTCAATTCACCTAATTGTGGACCGGAAAAAAATTAGCAATTCTTGTTAACTTCATTATATTCCGTACTTGAGAGCTACGGAAATATAGTTTGACCTGATTTCACAAAGTTTTACAAGACGCCTTTCAAAGTGTGTGATTAGTTTTTTCGATATCCTTATCGAGACTGCAATTACCTCTCGTGAAATCAAGAAACTGATGAAATTAAAAATGAGAAAAAGTCATATCTGCTTTAAAACTTTATTAAGCCCACATCATATTCGTGTTTTATACAGATTTTGATTGAATTTTGTCAGAGGGAATATAAAATATCAGTTGAATGTTGATGGCGGAACGAGCATGGTTCAGCTTTTGAACTGTTCTTTTGGAACTGAAAATCGTAAAAAAAAAACGAAAAAATCGTTTACTTCATTGGCAGTAAAACTATAATTCCCTTCATAAATCAATCAGTTCATATATGCAAACAGCGAAACTTTAATACTCTTCATAAAAATCAGTCAGTTCATATGAAAATTTTTTTCGGAGATTGCTCTCTTGCTTTGGAGAACAATCGATGCAAAGTTTGCTTAAGATATTTCGTCAAATAAAAATTTTCTCAATTTAATGACTTTATTTTTATCGATCAGATTGTATGACAGCTATATACTACATATACCTCCGATTTCAGAAAATAAGCATCTTCTTGAGTAGAAAATACAGAGCGCAAAATTTCAGATCGGGATATGAAAAACTGAGGAACTGAATCTACCAAAACGTCACGCTGATCGTTTATACATACATATACATATACTATATATGTATTTATATATATATACTGTGACAAAAAAGTACCCGGAAAATTTAAATAAAACGCAAAAAAGTTAATAATTCATCAATATTTATTCTGCCACCTTCAAAGTAATCCCCACCAGATGTAATATGTATTACAACGATTTGTCCAGTCCTCGAAACACTTTTAATAAGCCTCATGAGATGGCCTTCAGCTTCTTTAGCAAACGTTCGAATGAAAATGGGCTCTACAGAACGACAGTTTCAGTTTGGGGTACAAGAAAGAGATGGTTGATTGACTGAATTCATGGGGTTTCTGACTTCAAATTCGGTCACAATCGTGGCTCGATGCGGTAGTGCATTATCATCGTGTAAAATTCATGATTTGTTCTTCCACAATTCCGGCCATTTTCAACGGATGTCCTCAATACGGACAAATAAAACTTCCTAATGACCGTCTGTCACTCCGAAATAAGAAACTTCACCTGAATCTTTCTTGGTTTCGGCTCGTTGTTTTCCCTCCATTTCGATGATTGTTGACTTGTTTGCATATCAAACTCATGAACCCATGTCTCATTGACAGTTATGATGCCCTTCATTAATGTGGAATCGAAATTCGCACGATCAATCATGTCTAGACTGGTCTGTTTACGGTATTTTTTTTTTTGGAAAAAATTCAGCTTTATCGGGAAGCAAGCAAGTGGAGAAAGAACGCGTTGCATACCCAAAATATCCACCAAAATCATTCGAACGGACTCGCGAGAGATGTCGAGCTCTCTTGCCATCTCTCTAATTTTGCCTGACGATTTTCAAGCACCACATTCTTCACTTTTTTAATATTTCCATCAGTTGAAGACGTCGAAGGTCGGCCAGAACGAGGCATGTTTTTGACGGCTTTGTATCACTCGTAAGCTTGTATTTTTAATAAAACTGATTCACCGTAAGCCCTTTCCAACAGTCGTAATGATTCCACACGCGAAATTTGGTTAGAAATATAAAATTTGAGACAAATTATTTGTTCGATACTTTTACCCATTGTAAAGATCGCAACGCAGCACTGAGGTGTACCGACTTAAGCAGCTGTTGTAAACAAACTGGTTGACAGATCGCGGGGAATTTTATTACAATTTCCAAGTGTTTTCTTGTCACAAGGTATACTTCACAGGGTTCCCGACGTTTCCTCCTGGTTATAACCTTCTGGTAAAGTAGCATATTGCATACATTTGGAAAACGATGACGTCAGACGTCAAGGCGAATATACAAGAAACCACTAATAGAAAATTCTTTCAGGCTTATCAGTTTTGCATGCGGCGAAGGCACGCGAGTATAATTTCCTTCATTTACTTTTTATCGCCTTTGTGTACGAAAAAAACCACTCGACACACACATGTACTTGTAATATGACATTGTATGCGCAATTTATTTTACAAAATACATATATTTTTATTTTTTTCACATTTACTACTCTTATAAAACTCAAGACAAAGAACAATGGCAATTTCTTTAAGTTACAAGAGAACATATACACATCTTATGGATATATGTTTTATCCAACGTCTATTTAATATTTCCACTTATAGGGTTGCAAACTTGCTCTTATTCGACCTCAAAATCTATTGGTTTTGTTACTAGATATGATTTTTTAGTCTCCATAACAAATGTATTATTAGCTTGAAGTTTTAAAAAGTTGTAAGTTTTGGCATCATGGCCGCTAACAGAACGAGAGACCGCTTTCATCTTTAAAATAAATGCCAAGCGCTGCTTTTAAAGCATTGAAATTCTCTTTCCTATTGCTTCAGAGTAAAATGTTTATACTATTTATTATATAACTTTCTGCTGAAGTTGTTGAACTTTTTCTTTTTCCTGCCATTCTTGACTCATTTTGTTCTCGAAAAAGGCGCCAAAGCCTTTTCGTCTTTTGAAAACCAAGCTATGACACAGCTCTGTTTTTCTAGATTAAATTCCGAAACTAAATTTAAAATATTCATGAAAACTGTGCACAATACGTCAAACTTTAAAAAGTGGTGAATCGAATAACAAACTGGTATAAATGGAGTGGACTAATATTACTAAAAGCTGGTAAAAATAGCAAGAGGCTTATACTCTATGGAGTTCATCTTCATACCTAGTTTTTACAAGAGCAAATGTCGGAAAAATATGTTTTTCCAACAATTGGCATAAAAACAAGAGACTGATATTATCAAAAGCTACTTAAATAGCAAGAGACTTATACCAAAGCCTTATACAAACATTATCATCTATTGAATTTATTCTTATAACCGTTTATTTCATAAGAGAAAACTTCAAAAAAATATGTTATTCCAAAACTGGTATAAAAATAAGATACTGATATTATCAAAAGCTGCCTAAATAGTAAGAGACTTATACAAAAGGTTTATACAAATGTTATCATCTATTTTGTTTACCTTCATTATCATGTTTTCACAAGAGAAAATTTCAAAAAATTATGTCATTCCAAAAACTGGCATAAAAATAAAAGACTATTATGAAAAGCTGCCTCAATGGCAAAAAACTTATACAAAAGGCTTACACAAACGTTATCATCTATCGAATTTACCTTTACAACCGCGTTTTCACATGAGCAAATCTCCTAAACATATTTGCGCTTTAATTTCAAAATCCTTTAAGTATTGAAAACGTTATGCCATGGCAACACTGTTCAATTTCACAATTTATGCGTTCAATAAATCTTGAAACTGAATCACTTACTTCAATATACAGTGGATGAAACGCATTCAACACACATAGACATAGCATTAACGCGCTTGCAAAGCCGGAATCGAAATGTATAAATCCAAATTACGGTTATTACTAATTCAAATCGTTATCTACACCTTGGTTTTCATTGAACCCGGTCACGGTAAAGCAATGAACGGTAGAACTATATTAATTAAAGGTAAACCAATGCTCTGTACAACTTCGTTTACTAAAGGTAAACCACAGCAAATGTGTCAAGAGATATGTAATGAAAATTGCGTGGACGGCATTTGTGACTTTAAGAAGCGTTGCGTTTGTAAAAAGGGTTACCATCCGGAGAAGAACAAATGCCAACCAGATTGTGCCGCAGGATGTCCGACCAATTCCACTTGCATCGAAGGCAGTAATAATTGTCACTGCAATGAAGGTTATACTCGCGACGCTTTCGATCAATGCTCACCAGTCTGTAGTGTGGATTGTGGCGAAACAAGCTATTGTGCTAGTCCTGATGTGTGTGCGTGTAAAAGTGGGTATGTGGAGATAAGCAATGTTTGTGCGCCTATATGTTCGAAGGGATGCGAAGAACATGAGTATTGCGGCGCGCCTAACGAGTGTCTGTGTAGCGGTGGTTATGCGAGGAATACTAAAGGCAAATGTGAACCCCAGTGCGATGTGGATTGCGGCGAGACCGCTTTTTGCTCTTCGCCCAACAATTGTGCCTGTAAAATTGGTTTCATCGAAAGTAAGGAAGGCTGTCTACCGATATGCTCGCGAGGATGTGGCGCTAACGAGCATTGTGCAGCACCAAATACCTGCGACTGCAACGAGGGTTATACTAGGAACACCACCGGTCAATGTGCACCCCAGTGCCATACGGCATGTGGCGAGGCCAGCTACTGCGCCGCACCCGATAAATGTGCGTGTAAAGTCGGTTACGAGCAAACCGACATTGGTTGTGTGCCAAGTTGTCCACAAGGTTGTGCAGATCATCAGCATTGTGTGGCACCCAATAAGTGCGCTTGCAACACTGGCTACCAGAAAACGATTGATGGTGGCGCGCAATGTGAACCGATCTGCGATGCGGCGCTCTGCGGTAATGCGACTTGTCTGCGTCCAGGTATTTGTGAGTGTACCAAAGGTTATGCGCGACTCAACGACAGCAATAATTGCCTGCCCCATTGTACGGGCGGTTGTGGGCCGAATGGCCTTTGCACAGCACCCGATCGTTGTGAATGCATCGACGGTTATATGCGCAATGGTGCCGTATGTGTACCTCAGTGCAAATTTGGATGTGGCATAAATGCACATTGCACCGCACCAGATGTGTGTCAATGCATGGAAGGCTTTGAAAACAAACCGCTTCACACACTGGTACAACGCTGTCAGCCAATATGTGAGCCTGCGTGTTCTCTACACGCTTATTGCGCGTCGCCGAATCACTGCAGCTGCATCGCGGGCTACAGCGTGGTCGACGATCGGTGTGTGCCGCGATGCAAGGATAAGTGTGGCGCTAACAGCAAATGTATTGCGCCCGACAGATGTCACTGCGATAGCGGTTTTCTGGAGCAGGATGGTAAATGTGTGAGTTCGTCGGAATTGAAGTCGTGTATGAGGGAAATATTATTCATTCGTATGCATGTTTCCTGTGACACCGGTTCATTTCTGATATATTTGATTTATGGTGGACTGGTGGGTTTCGTGCTAATATGCACGTTTGTCACTTACAAAGGTGTACAGCGCTTGCGCAAAAGGAGTAAATACGCGGCGCCACCACAGAATTTCATAATCACGTATCAGCCGCGCGGTCGTGAAGACGACGATGAGTTCACGAATGCCGATGGCGATCTGGCAAGCCCTAGCTACAGCCAGCCGCCAGCCTATAATACGCTAACCACAAAATGTTGAAGATAAGAAAAACGACTGAATTATATTGCAAGTTATCGCGTATTGAATAAATCTATTTCCTGCATTTAATGTTTTGAAACTGTTCAATAGAATAATCAGCCTCATCGTGAACTTCGCGTAAATAAATAGTTCCCACGACTTTTTATTTTCGCGCGAATTTCGTGTGAAATGTCAATATCGATCGTCACATATGTTTTTCTTTTTTATTTAGTTTTCATTGAAAAAAACTTAGTCAATATAAAGCAAATTATGAGACTTTTTTGGCTTAAGCGCGTGTTTTTATTTCTGATTATATAACGTGGATATCTTTTTTGATCTAATCGGTTTTCTATAAGGAATGGCGTTTACCCGAAGTTCATGATACGACTTAATATGATTAAAGTACATATGGCACCCCATTAAGATTTACTATTCGATCAGAATTATAGCATATCGTCATCTAAAGTGCGGAATAACGTAACATAATTTGTCATAAGTTTACAGGCGAAGGAAAAACGATGTAATAGAAATCACTAATATTCAAACAAAATTTGAGTTTTCATTCTGAAATGGTGATATATTTGTTATCATACTTATACATTCATATTTAAACAAAATTCGAGTTTTGGCTATAAAACGGTTATTTATTGGCTATAAAACGTTTATATATTGGTTATAAAACGGTTATATATTGGCTATAAAACGGTTATATATTGGCTATAGAACGGTTATATATTGGCTATAAAGCGGTTATATATTGGCTATAGAACGGTTATATATTGGTTATCTGACAGCGATTTTCGCTTTGTTTTTTGTTTTTTGATATGTTGTTTTGCATTTTAAGTGACAATATACTGATAATTGGTTAAATAAATCAGTAATATTGTATTTAAATGCTTATGTACTCATACCCATAAAAAACTATTAATACTAAGGCCTTGTCACTATTAATCATACTAATTTTTCCGAAATAAATTTAGTTCTTAAACAAAAATTATTTTTTCGATTTTTCGTTACATTGGTTTTTGAATAGTTTGTATAGCATTTTTTCATACTTTTCTTAATTTTTAATCGACGAGATGTTGCAAAATAAAATAATATTATATATGGGAAATAAGCTGTGCTGTTATTGAATTTCAATGGAATCATAAGGGTTTTGGGGTGTCTACTTTATCCAAATCCAAATCCACTTCTGTCAATGACGATAACAACGAAAAAGTTAAAACAACGGTACTTGAGAATAGTCGTGTTCGCATCGGAGAGATAGCAGAGGATCTTAGTAGCTCTTATGGATTTTCTTAACACATTTCGGTCAATGGTTTGGGTATAAAGCGTGTCAATGCTAAACTCGTACCAAAAGACTTTAGTCTTTTATAAAAAAACTTTTAAAAGTTGCAAAATAAGCTACATAGTTGAGGAGTATAATTACATAGGCAAGACGTGGATATATGAATGTGGCATCGAAACTACGCAACAATTTAGCAAAAAAATTAGCCGGAACCGAAATGATCAAAATTTGCTAAAGGTCAACTCAGGCAAGGCTTGCTGTTCCCCTCTGGGAAATTCCCCTTGGCACCACCACAATTGTGCCAATGGTTTTTTTCAATCTTCGAAACTGTTGTTTAAGTCAATTCCCGGAATAACTTTCATTGCGCGTAGGAAATCACGTTTAATGAATCGAATCACAACGGTTTCCGAGAAGCTAAGTTTTTTGTACATATCTCGGAAACTACTATAGCTATGTCATCCAAACTCTATAGAGTCGTTTCCTTCAGGTATTTCCATATACAATTCGAAAATGGAAGAAATCGAATAATAACCAGGCCCACCTCTCATACAAAGGTTATGTTGAAAATCACTAAAAGTGTGTTAACCGACTAACAAAAACGTCAGAAACACTAAATTTTACGGGAGAAATTGCAGAAGGAAACTGCACCCAGGCTTTTTTTAAATTGAAAATGGGCGTGGCGTCGCCCACTGATGTACCAAAAACCATATCTCAGGAACTATTAGACCGATTTCAATGAAATTCGGTATATAATATTTTCTTAACACCCTAATGACATGTACGAAATATGGGTGAAATCGGTTCACAACCACGCCTTCTTCCAATATAACGCTATTTTGAATTCCATCTGATGCCTCCTCTGTATAATATATACATTAGGAACCAATGATGATAGCGGAATAAAACTTTACACAAATACGGTATTTGAAAAATATGTAAATGACGGATAATGAAATGACGGATAATGAAATCTCGATTATCACTTTATCATGCGAGAGTATAAAATGTTCGGTGACACCCGAACTTAGCCCTTCCTTACTTGTTACGAATAGCTTCGCGCAAACGACGCATAACACTGAAATAATATTCTATGTTGACAGTTTGGTCGGTCGGAAGGAATCCAGAGTGCACTACATCTCTATAATAAAAGAAAACTGTCAACATAACCTTGATTTTTGACCTCCTTTGACTTGTTTTTTTCGGCTTCGGCTCACCTTTGCCAAGATATTCAGCCGATTACTAGTCTGTTCCCAGGTCGGAAGCATAGATCCAAAACTTATCTCCAGTAAAAATACGGCAACAAATATATATGTACATACATTAAAGGAGATTTTTTTTTAAGCTTCAATGACAAAAAGCAACGAGCAACCATTGCGAATATTTTACACAAATTCTTAAAGAACCCTCACTCAATTTTGGGGTTCGCTGAACCCGAATATAGTACATTACATTATATTGTACAATTATACGAATATGCATGTACATAAGTACATACATATATATATACCAGTCATTATATGTGTTTATTTACTTAATATAAATAATAAAATATTTGGCGTTAAAATAATAGAATTCCGTTAAAATAACCAATCAAAACAAAAGTACACAATGCTGAAGTACCGTAAAATTGGAATATTGTACGCTGGAGCATCCTTAACGGCGACACACCGCTGTGCTAACCGTTCCACCAATGTAACGTTGTGTGTGTAAAAGATAAAGCCAGAGGCAGAGTTCGTGACAAATACACTTCAGCCATTGATCATAAGTATCCACTCTCATTCTTTTACAAACTTGATTTACTTGCAAATAGGCATACATATTTGCAAAAGCGCCAGCTATATAACGGTACACTTTGCTGCTTTGGAACGCAAAATAAATATTATGCAAATTATGAGTTCTACATCTCTTGAGTAGTGTCTAGGTGGTGTTTGCCACCGAAGCCCGCGGCCAAACATTTCTAAACTCGTAAAAATATGGAAAAATGTCAAGTACTTTCTTTAAACAACATCTGGCTAAATTTACACTCATCTACAAGCACTTTATATTTTACATATGTAGCAGTTTTGCACATCTTTGAAATTAAAAATAGGTTGTGTAAGCAACCTAAAAAATAAGAAATTTTTAAACAAAGTGGTTGCTTCGGAAGCGCCGGATCGACGAAACATTAAGTATATTTGATCTTCAACTCACTCGTAATGAAAGCGACATATGACAATGAACGAAACATAGCTCCATCATTTCGGCCCGGAGTCCAATCGATGATCCGAGTGGACTGCTTGCACCGAACCGAATTGAAAGCGAGGAAAGCAGCACCTGTTGGCAAGAGTTATTCTGCGCTGAATTTCGAGGCTAACGTTGTTGTTGGTGTTAATGCTAGTTCCAAGAAAAATGCAATTATCTACGACTTCGAGGATATGACTGTCAGTGACTTCTTATTTACTCAATTTATAGTTCCACTCCAAACCAGATTTCCAAAATTGTTAAAATTATATTTTAAATCCAACAAATTTATTAAAGCTTATTAACTTACTGTTGCTACTTTTATACCCTGAATAGGGTAGGTGAAGTTTGAAATGTAGGAAGAAGAAAACGGCGAAGACTCTATAATATACATATATGTATGTATACAAATATAAGGGATAAGCTCAGTCTACTATTCAATATACTTACATATGTATAGCTGTTATAGAAACTAATCGATGAAACTCAATTTCTTGTTCTGATCAACTAAATTACATAGCTGCCTTGCAAACTGACCGATCAAAATAAAGATACACATCGGTGGTCATGTTGTCCGAATGGATGAAAACACTGCAGCTCTGAAAGTATTCGACGCTGTACCTGCCGGGGGAAGCAGAGGAATAGGAAGACCTCCAGTCCGTTGGAAGGACCAGATGGAGACGAACCTGGCTTTGCTTGGAATCTCCAATTGTCGCCACGTAGCGAAAAGAAAAAACGACTGGCGCGCTGTTGTTAACTCGGCTATAATCGCGTAAGTGGTGTCTACGCCAGTAAAGAAGAAGAAGAATAATTTATGAAATATACCTGTGAAAGGTATTAACGCTTTGGTGCAGCTGAAGTTAACGTGCTTTCTTCTTATTATTATTATTCTGGCTAGACAATTGGAGACTTGCAAATAAATAAATAAAGACAAAAATATTTAGACAAGATAATTTGGCATTTAATATTATCAAACTCCATTTAACTACAATCAAATTATGAAATTATATTAATTTCTAAACTATAGCTAAATTTTAAATTCTCCACAAAACGCATAAGCTTCAAAAATAATACCGCTTATAGTTAATGCTCATGAAAACCTCGGCAGAAAACTTGAATATGCAGAATTTCGCAACAATTATCGAGCTGGCCAATGAACTATTCAATTCAGGCAGAGAGGTATTTGCACTTTAACAAGGTGATCAAATATGAGAATCGCATCAATGCGCATGCGCACAAGCAAACGCTAAATTTATCATTAACGCTATTTTATCCAACATAATTTTACTGATTTCTAATGAAACATCATTCAAATGCGCATTTTTAGTTAATTATACGCCGAATCAGCTGAAGAGTACTCATTATCGCACAAACACTTATGTATCTCTTATACCAGGTGGCAGGCTTGTAGTGAATTTCAGCCGCTTCCCTTCCATAATTTTACGCTTCTGCTTTTTACTTGCAACTGCTACTAGCAAAAGAACAAAGAAAAAACGCTGAAGAAATGCATATTAATTGAAGTAAAGGAGCCGAGTTCCACGTAAGCACTAAATCTTAGCTAGCACCATGCACTTTCCAAGATAAACCCAAAGCGCAGTCATAATTCAAATTCACTAAATAGAAATTCATATAAAAGAGCAAGGGCTCGCTAATAAAATACGAAAGAAACAGCAGCAAGAAATGTAGCCTAAGCGCACGATTCAGTGGAAGGCGGCAGGCATGAGGCCACGCTGACCACACGCACACACGTTCACACGCCGCCTCTGATCGTTATCAGCAACGGCTAGAGTTTTATTAGCGCTTTGGCTCGTTTACTTTTTTATTTTAATTATTATTATTATTTTTAGTGTTGTTGTTTTTGTTGTTTAATGCATAAGTATATATATTTGTGTGCTACTGTTGCCGTGGAAGGTGTAAAATTGCAATAAAATGAACTTGTGGTAGCAGCCGAAAGGCGCTGCGTGTAGCAACGCCTCCCAGCGCACTCCGTCTTAACACCAACACACACACAAACATGTTTATAAGCATATTCTTCGAGTTATTATTTAATAGCAGATTTAAGAATCCATCTTCACTTTTCCTTTTGTTGTCTGCTCTAAGTGTGCGGTTAAGGAAGTGTGAAATATATCTAAGTAAAGGCTTCAAATGCCGACAGTGCGCAACCGACGATTTTAAGAAGAGATTATAAATCGTTTGGGCTTCACTTTGGCGCGCGGCAAATAACAATAATTATATTGCGATAATAGAATATGCGCTTTTACGGCTTAAAGTGAATTAAATTATACAGCTAGAGAGATATTATGTGTGCATGTAAATAGCCAAGGGTTCTAAGTTAAGGTTATAGTTGAGAAGAATTAGCATAGCTGTGATAAAAGGTAATTTTAAGCAAATCTAATAGGCATGTGTTTAATTTTTATTTTTTGTTTTTGCTTCTTGCTTCTTACACCAGAGAGTTAGTCGTGGATCTGTAATACAAATAAAGCGTAAAAGAAGAGAAAATGTTAACTTCGGTTGGACCATGCAAGGACTTGATTTTGATCACACAGGTGATACAAACTTCAAGGCAAACTTTAGATACCCAGTTAGAGATATATTAAAAGGGTTCTCGTCTGAGTAGCCAAAGAACATCCGTTTGAGGGCAAGCTAATGTTCGGTTCCTTAATTGGGAAGGTGCCGCTGCCCAGCTAGTTGATATCCTTGTAAGAGTAAGGGCTAACGTCACCGCCGTTCAAGAAATGCGGTGGATGGGACAAGGCCTTTTGGCCGTGGCGTTATGGGAGAGAGACTCTGTCGCCGAGTTCTGGCATTCACCCCGGTGCATAAACAGCTAGCGCTGATTTTCGCCCAGGTCCCGTCTGAAGAGGAAGACAATGTGACCAGAGATGTCTTTTATAAGCGCTTGGAGCGCACCTATGAGAGCTGTATCTTTGGCACAACGGACGGTAAATTCAGCCTCCATGGTGAAACATAACCAAATAAGTCGAGGTTGATCGAAGTCGCCGGGGCCCGAAATATGGTTACCTGAAAGAAAATTCATCAAACTACCAGACTGTCTCCAGATCGAAAAGCACCAATCAGATCGATCATCTTGTGACACAAACAGCCGAACGATTTTCTACTCGACATGCACTCTTGCTCGCTGAGAGCACTCATCAGCAACTCGGGAAAAGGGGACTGTGGGACGGCATTTCAAGCTCCTAATGAACAGCTGCAAACGAAACTTTGGTATTCGGACAAAGCCAAAGTACAGCTGGCACGATGAGCAGTGCGGTGTCGCAGTGTAGAGAAAACAGACTGCCTAACGCGCAACATTACAATCGACCACAACAGGTGCGGGTATAGATACTAAGGGTTGAAGAGGGCAGCGAGACGCATTTGCAGACTGAAAAAGAGAGAGACCGAAATGTTTGAGTACCAAGAGTTTGACAATTTGGCGGACAGCGGTAACGCTTGAAAATTCTGCGAAAAGATGCGGCGACTAACAGAAGGTTTCAAGACCGGAGCATACTCTTGCAGAACCGCAAGAGGTGAAATTACTGAAATTATGGAGGGAACACTTCTCAGACCTGCTGAATGGCAGTGAAAGCATAACACCAGAAAATTTTGAACCCGATCGATGAAGATGAAGCGGACATTCCAATGCCCAACCATGAAGAAGTTCGAATATTTCCTTTCATGTCGTCCGTTAAGTCAGTGGCTTATTACTGTCAATCTAACTAAAAACTGCAGAGCCTAACAACAATGCGATATTAAAATGAAAGAAAACATTTAAATTTTGTCATAATTTATTATATTTTTTGTTGTTATTGTTGTTATTGTGCAGTTAATTCTATGGCATTTATGAATCGCCATCCGTTTACGCCAATTGCCGTTGACCCAATGCAGCATTTCGGAGGGAATTTCGGCTACACTGCGCTGGAAAGAATGGTGGTAAGAACGATAATCAAATTTGCTAAATTATAAATTCAAAATATCAACAATTTCTTTAAATTTCTGTGTTGTATTTGTAATTAAATTTCTATGCCTGCCAAAAACAACCAGTACTTAAACGCACACACCTTGAAATTATTGAAAACACATCATATGTTATTATTCTGGTTTGTATGTACTTATGACTAATATATTTTATATTTTTGTATGCCATCCTTTTTGGTGTACTTTTTCGTAACTTACGTCACAAAATAATTGTAAATTGAACATGGTAAATTCGGAATTCGGTATTCAAAGATTATAAACAAAGCAAATGAATCATTTTTCGGGAAACCACAGTGATGCTGTGAAAGAAACATTTTGAATGGACTTTTTTGTGATTAACACTTATCATCATTTTCAATATACTCGCATGCATATTTACACGTTTTATTAAAAAAATACACATACATATGTATATATATATACTATATATGTTTGCTCTCATGTAGTGAGATTTCGCTCTCCGCGAAAATGAACTAATTTGATAGAAATTTCAATAGCAAGGCAAAAAACTACGTGTTGATAAGCAAATCGCTCACAACAAAAAAAGCAAAATTCATTTCTAGGCATTCTTTAGTGAGCAAATGCTAACGGCAACGTGCACCAAATTGCCACACTTGTGAGATTTACTCAATTTCCATTTGTCAAATTGTTATAAATAGGTTGTGCTGTTTACCCAAAGCTATGCGCAGCTCTAATCGTTATCAAGCGTCTAAGCGCTTGTTAGTCATCCAAGCGTACAATAGCATACACAGCAAGCAACAACAAATGTTGCTTTGCGCAAAAATTTCGTATTCAATCATTTGTCGTTGCTGATGACTTCATAATTATTTTTACTACATTTTATTATTTATAATTAACAAATTTCATTGTATATGCAGGTAGTAGTAGTAATGCTTATTTTTTGTTGTTTTTCTCCACTAGCTATATACTTTTGTTTTTTGTTGTTTATTTTTGTTTTCTTGAAAAGAAGAAGACACTGCTTGAAGTTCCGCAGCGTTTCCGTGATGCTCGAGCAAACACAGTTTTGTTCAAAATATTAGAAACGCAATAGTTAAGATGTTTTGATATTATTATGAGCAAACTCTAAACAAGGCTATGATTGGCATATATTGGCAGAAAGACTTTACAAAATTTAATCAAGCTTAGAATAAATATTTTAATAAAATAAAATTTGAAAACGAAACAACAGCTTCGGATGAGCCAACCCCTTTTGGTGACGCCCACGGCACACGCATTAAGGAATATGATTTGAGGGCATGTACCTGGAATATCTGGTTCCTTAACTGGGAAGGTCCGGTTTGCCAGGTGGTTGATGTCCTCGTAAGAGTAAAGGCTGACATCACCGCCGTGCACGAAGTGCGATGATGAGTACTGTCTTTCACCCCGCTGTATAAAGGTCTAGCCACAATCCGCATCAAAGCGAAGTTCTTCAACATATCGCTGATTTGCGCCAACGCACCGACGGAAGAAAAGGACGATGTGACCAAAGATGTCTTCTATTAGTGCTTGGAGCACCATGAGAATTTCCCCCGCCACGATGTCGAAATCGTGCTTGGCGACTTTAACGCCAGGGTGGACAAAGAAGGTATTTTTGGCACAGCGGACGGTAAATTTGGCCTCAATCCCCAAATGGACTTCATCGGAGTCTGAAATATGGTTAGTAGGACTAGATTCCAGCACAGAAAATTTCATCAAGCTACCCAACTGTCTCCGGAACGGAAAGCCACCAACCAGATCGATCATGTTGTGTTAGACGGAAGACATGCCTCCATTGTTTTAGACGTACGTACGCTCCGAGGCCCTAAAATCGACTCGAACAACTATCTTGTTGCAGCCAAGATACGCACCCGCCTCACAACACACAGGTTCGAGGCCTAGCAGCTGCAATCGCAACAGACTACCGAACGATTTTCTACTCGACTTGCACTCCTGCTCTCTGAGAGCACTCATCAGCAACTCGGTATAAGAGAACTGTGTGACGGCATTTCAAGCTACTTACGTACAGCTGCATGCGAAAAAGAAAATCCAAAATGCCTACCTCGCAAAGTTACAGTAGACCACAACATTTCCTCGATGGGATAGACACTGATAGTTGAAGAGCGGACACTCTGTTTCCCAACCTTGAAGAATTTCGAATAACAATTATCCGTCTGAAGAACAACAAAGCGGCGGGGCCAATGGATTGCCGGCCGAACTAATCAAATACGGCGGCGAAGAACTGATAAGAAGAATGCGTCAGCTTCTTGTAGAATATAGTCGGACGAAAGTGTGCTCGATGATTGGAATTTAACTGTGCTCTAACTAATCCACAAACAGGAAGACCTCACAATCTGCACCAACTATCGTCGGATAACACTCCTCAATATCGCTTATTGAATTCTATCAAGCGTACTATGTGAAAGACCGCCAATAAACTGATTCGACCGTAACGTATAAACTGATTGGACCGTATCGTGACCATACGCCTGGAAAATCGACAACTGACCAGATATTCACCACGCGCTAAATCTCGGAAAAGACCCGTGAAAAGAGAATCGTTACACACCACCTCCTCTGCGGATTTTTTAAGGTCGATGAGCTACACGAGATATACCACGACATTGACATGGTTTAGCGAAATAAGACACAGCGGCTCCGCTGGCTAGGTCATGTCGTCGGAATGGATGAAAACACTTCGGTTCTGAAAATGTTCGCCGCTGAAGTTCAATTCAATGTGAGTAAATTTTCTTAAATGTAGCTGACGGATTGCTTTAACAAAAGTAGGAATTTCGCTAGCTGTTGGAAAAAAATTACATAAATATTATTAACAATAAGAAACACCTATAGTTTAAAGTATGTTTTTTAATCTTAATGCAAGCTAATTTTTTTTACAAAAAGGCTTAAGAATGGCTACATTTGAAAATATTTGTCTAAATTGCAAACACACTACACCCAGTACTTTTTATTGAATTTCTTATTTAACTATACCCGTCCCCATTTCATTGCCCATGACTGTATTTTTTTTGTTAGAAGCATTATGCTCACTTAGAACTTTTTTGTTTTAAACATACTTTTTTCTATAATTATTTGTTTCTAAATTAATTTAAACTGTGCGTTGCTCATTCATTCGTGATGATTCAAATGGAACTCCAAAGTCGAAGCTATTATTAATGTACACACATATGTATGTATACTACTAGGCTCAAGCCAAAAAATAAAAACAAAAAACAAAACAAAGTGCGAATGCTCAAAGCTTCTATGTTCTAAAATGTAATACTCTAACGATATGTTGTCCACAAGTATACATTAGGGGAAAGACGCACTCAACAGCTGCTATCATTAACATCGGCTGCTATATACATATATTTGCATATATGTACCTGCGCACATACTTAGGCACATACCAATTTCGATTAATTGTTTGTGTTTTCAAATCTTTTTGTACTCGCCTATATAAATTTGTTTATTGCCCTTAAAATATACATACAAATATTCTTGCTGAAAATATGATATACAAGTATATAACATTTAAAAGAAATTTTAAATACATTTCAATTCGTATATATAAGAAAACAACATTATTTATTCGAAGAAAGAACCGAGAACATGTCTCCATGCAATTATTATATATACATAGTATATGGGACATGGCCGACCTAGTATGGTTAGTTTCGCTTGATTTTTAAGCGCTTAACTATCTGCATGTCACCTTAGAGCTACTGTATGGTTCCATCTTTTTCGATATTCATCGCTCACTCGGACGGCCAAAAAGATCTTGCACAGTGTACACGAATGCTCCCAGTGCTTTCTCATATTGTTCCGATCGGATTACAATAGCATATAGCTTCCATATAAACTGAACACATAGTTACTAAAATTACTAAAAGAAATGCACCTGTGAAGGGTATATTAGCTTCGGTGCAATTTATACTGGTTCTAGGACATACAAAGTACTTAATTTTTTTTTTCAAATTTATAGTCAACAGTGACGTAGTTCCCAAGACGCCTCGGGTGTTTGGCCTCGGGTAATTTGTCTTGCTTTCGTTCACCACAAAACCAACCTCTTTGGTTTCTCTTTCTAGGCTAGAAAAGTCTGCGCTGACGACTCTGTTATTAAGGCCTACGATGTTAATACTTCTGTTCAGATTAGCGGACACGGAATTTTTTTAATTTAGTGTAGTTTTTAGTTATTAATCGCTTACGCGATTATAGCCGAGTTAACAACAGCGCGCCAGTCGTTTCTTCTTTTCGCAATGTAGCGTCAACTGGAGATTCCAAGCGAAGCCAGGTCCTTCTCCACCTGGTCTTTCCAACGAAGTAGTGGTCCTCCTTTTCCTCTGCTTCCCTCGGCGAATACTGCGTTAAATACTTTCAGACCTGGAGTGGTTTCGTCCATTCGAACGACATGACCTAGCCAGCGTAGCCGCTGTCTTTTAATTCGCTGAACTATTTCAATGTCGTCGTATATCTTATACAGGTCATCGTCCCAACGAATGCGATATTCTCCGTGGCACGCGCAAATAACATTAAATCTTTCGCAGAACCTTTCTCTCGAAAACTCGTAACGTCGACTCATCAGATGTTGTCATCGTCCATGCCTCTTCACCATGTAGCAGGACGGGAATAATGAGTGACATACAGAGTTTTGTGTTTGTTCGTCGAGAAAAGATTTTACTTCTCAATTGCCTACTCAGTCCGAAGTAGCACTTGTTGGCAAGAGATATTCTACGTTGGATTGCGAGGTTGACGTTGTTGTTGACATTAATACTGGTTCTAAGATAGACGAAATTATCTCCGTCTTCGAAGTTATGACTGTCAGCAGTGACGTGTGAGTCAAGTTGCGAGTACATCGATTGTTTGTTTGATGACAGGAGATATTTCGTCTTACCTTCGTTCACTACCAGACCCATTTGCTTCGCTTGCTTATCCAGTTTGGAGAAAACAGAACTAACGGAGCGGTTGTTGAGGTCAATGTACACTCTTACGGAAGATTGTACCTTCTCGATTCAAATTTGCAACTCTTATAGTGCGCTCCAAGCGCTCATAGAAGACATCTCTTTGAAGAACTACGCTTTGATGCGGATTGTGACTAGATGTTCACCCACCGGGGTGATTGCCAGAACTCGGTGGCGGAGTCCTTATTCCATCACGAATGCCACACCAAATTTTAGCGGATCCCAAACCCAATACACATAGTCCAGTCATTATAGTAAGTTCACATCGGAATTCGATATACCCATTTACATATATGTCCTACCATATGTAGGCTTTGAGAAAACTTTAGGGTGTCAATATACAAGTATTTACAGACATATAAATGGGTATATCGAATTCCGAGATTCTTACCTAATTTAAGCTAAATGACTGGACTAACAACCCTGAGGAGGTATGATTCGGCTTCTCACTTTAGCTCGCTTTTAAACGATTGTTTTTGGCTACTCAGAACATACTTGGTCTAAGACCGGAAGTTGTGAGCTGCGTGAGCCATGTGTAAAAGTTTCTGACCACTCCCAAGTGCATGGCGCTCAGAGAGCTTTTTTATATTTTATATAAATATCAGTTTGCCAAAAAGTTTCGTCAAGTATTCGTTATTTCTGAGTATTTCTTTGGCGGTAAGTTTTCAAAGCAAAGGAAACATAAATTTCAAATACATGTATTTACTTTGACAGCTGGTTTGACAGATGCTACGCCATTGATTAACATACTGAATACTTATTTGTTAATAAAGTGATGTATGTTGGCCGCTAAACAAAAACCTTTGCAATTAATTAAGCCTAAGTTTAGTTAAATTTAATAATTAATTTAAAGCCAGTAAAATATTTTATACCTGCATAATAAAGACATATGTACATATACTAACATAAATAGTATGAGTAACAAATTTTATATAATTAATAGTTTGCTGTTTCAGCAGACGAGCGTTCCGTTCATTCAATGCAAATATTTCACTTATTAACAGATTGAAGTTAAGTTAAATTATATACAAAACACAAAAAAATTAATCAGAAAAAACCTAAACAGTTAACAATGAAAAATATGATATAAGAAAGGCCTCAATTGGCACGATCCCAACAAACTGAGTCACGTTCTGTGGTTTCTCGCGCCTACCAGCAACGACAGCCCAAGCGCCCAAGCGCGTGAGTGATAATAAATGCCTTACCGCAGACAGTCTGAACAACTCGAGGCAACAGTTTACGAATACGCTTGTAATATTTACATTTACTTTTAGTTTTTTTAATATTATCAAGCTTGAGAATGTTAATTAATAGCCAATTACACACATATGCAAATACAAACACATACTTACATGTCTATGCATTAATTTGTGGAAGCCTCAACTCGTTTCAAATCCATTGAAGATTTCTTATTATAAAATTGTTTTTTTTTTTGTTGTACTTAATTGTTGTGGTGTAATTACTACAAAAGCCGCAGATTACAACACTGACTGACACCGGTAAGTAAGCGCCGTTTGAACGGTTCGTGCGAAGGCGCTACGTATTTTTTCTATAAATATATTTTTAGTTATATATATTCTAACATGTTGTATACATACGTAACTACTTGTTTAGAAGTAATAATCGCCAAGTTGTTTACATTAGCTTATTTTGTGTTAGCAATATCTCCTGCGGCAAATACTCGCCTGTCCGTGAATAAGAATTTTTTTATGGTCAAGGGTAAAAACTTTATGGGAAGCTTTAAGGGCTTTAAGAATATGTGATGGTGATGACAGCGGAAACAGACCGAAATTACTGTATTTAAAAATGATAAAAGTGTCAGACAGACTTGAGCTGCCGCTAATTGATATGTTGATATTGGATATATGCAGAGTAAACAAAAAATATAATTTGTTCGAATATTAGTATAAAAGAAAAAGCGTAAAACCATTAACGATTGCATTATTTTAGTGTTTTGTTAATGGGATCGAAATCGACTTCCTAAATACCATCAGATCATAAGATTAATTTAATATTAACGATATTCAGTTCACCATTTCTGTGCTCGCTAATAAGTTGCTCGCTCCGCAGCACCCATTAACATGGTAGAATCTGAACCCTCCATCGGGTCCTCATACCATAAAGGAGCTGCTCCGCAAGAAAGAAGGAGTAGGCAGGGAGAGGTATTGGCAACAACTCTAAGGCATGCGCCATTTCAAGTTGCTACAAGTAATAGATGGCTACTACCTCACCAGGTTTAAATATATAATAAACCTCATAGGCTAACAAACTCAGGCTACTTGTCGCATCCTACACTGGTCATAGTAAGGTCAAAAAGCGCTTATGTGGATAAAATGGGCCTATCTTCTCATGCAAATTGTCGATTCTGCGATAGGGAGCCTGAAACTCCAGAACATCTATTAATTGACTGCATAGCAGTCTGCAGGCGCAAGATAAAGGCCCTTGCAACCATGTTTCCAAGATCACATCGCCTAGCCGTATATTGAAACTTATCAATGTGCTGAGGCTAAGTAGGCTCTTGTGACTTAAGTCGCGGTGCAATCCTCATCTATTTACCTTATCTTATCTCAAATGTGTAAAAGTTTGTAAAAACTCAGCGTTACATTTCGTGCGGAAAGCCTATAAATCAGGCTTTTTCACCTGATTATATATGAGAATACTTTATGCAAATAGAGACTATATAATTTTATATCTTAAAGTAAAGCTCTTTTATTGCACTTCGAAAATATTTAAAGGAAGAAAAATTTATTTCGACACAGAGTCTTAAATATGCTACCAAATCCTTATATGTATATAGAGAACAAGACTATCAATTATACATACATATGTGTGTATAATAAAGTAAATACTAACCAGCAACCGATAAGTTTCTAAATCAAATTATTTTTGCCGTTTTTATTTTAAAATGTTTGTTCATTCGAACAAGCTTCTTTCATAAGCAATAAAAAACAATAAAAAACACAAATTAAAAATACGTAAGGAAGAGCTAAGTTCGGGTGCAACCGAACATTTTATGCTCGTGTAACTTGCAAGAAGCAAAGCCAGGGAAATACCTTTAGATGTAAAAAGTCAACCAGAGAATCGGAATCTAAGCAATTTTATATATGCATACATACATACATATACTATATGTATATAACTCGTTTTCCACCCTTTACGACATAAGTTTTGTTAGACGAAAATCATTATACTTGTACGTAGTGTATGGGAGTTGAAGTAGTATCGACCCGACTTTATCCATTTTTGCCAATACCTTATATTATTAAGATGGTTTCATTAAGATACCTCACTGCAATCACGAATCACATCAAGTAAAGTAATAGTTATATAGGGGCTAGGTCAACTTTTCGCTCAAATTTATTTATTGTGGACACAAAGATACACTGTTATTTGTAAAACACGCTGTTTTATTTTCATTAAGATAACTCACATATTGGCCGACATGTGCGGTATAAAATCATCCGCAAGTTCGGAAATCTTTATATTAGGTATATGGGGGCTCAGTGAATGATTGACCCGATTAACTCATTTTCGATACACAGAGTTACTATTTTCAGGAATGATTATCTCGAAATTTCTTTTGTATTTCCCATAGATTTACCAATATTTTTGGTCAAAAGTCAACTATAGATACAGGGGTCATATTCGATATCTAGGGACCTGAACAGTTTTATTTGGATTTGGATAATTTTTGGAATTTAAAATTGTAGTATATGGGAAGTAGGCGTGGCTATAGCACAATTTCGTCCATTTTTGCTCTGTGACATAAAAATATGAGAAGAATATCACTTAGTAAATTTAGTCGAAATTGGTTCGACAGGTCCTAAGATATGGGATTTCACCAAGAGGTGATCGGTGTCACTCCCATCGTCTAATTTTCACACCGGCCCCAACAGAGCTCTCCCATACCATCTCGGGTGTAATTTTTAATGTCTTTGGCAAATTTGGTTATTGATTTATTGCGCTCTTAGTAGTTTCTAACACTACCGTTTTATGGGGGTTATCTATCGATTTCATCCATCACACTGTCGGTAGGCGCTCTTTTAGTATTTGCGCTAGACGAAATAGGTTGTTGTAGCTGTAGTGGTTTGTGAATATGTACATTAAACGTATTAGAAGGCGAAGGTACGCCCACTTTTTTAATTTTTTTTCTAACAGCCCCTTCTTTCTACCCCTTGGTACTACGATCCCCTGAACCAAATTAAAGGTTTACATTTAATAAGTGCTTATGGTACTTTATTTGTTTTGCACTTTTTGGGCGCGGCAATTCTGCGATTACGCCCATCGACGAACTAGTAATTTTGTGCTAAGGAACCCGCGTACCAAGTTTCATCAAGACGGACGGACAAACAGACCGTCGACCGGATTTCAACTTTTCTCGTCATCCTGATCATTTAAATATACATATCCCTATATCTATCTCGATTAGTTTCAGGTAATACATACAACCTTTAGGTTAACAAAACTATTATACCCTGTAGCAACATAGTGCAAGGGCATAAAAAGAATGCTTTAACCACTTATGCAAAAGAAGTAAATACAAATGTAATTATCAGCCAAAAAAGTTTAATTCGATACACTAGCAATTAAAGAGCTTTTTAAGGATTTTTTTTTTGTTTACGTTAGCAGTTGAATACACACACCTGTTTACGTACATGCTTAGCCGACGTACATAATCAATTCATTCGAAAATCCTTTGTTTAAATGCGCACTCGTGTGCTTCAATGCTGATTAGCATACACGAGATTGCGAAATTAATAAAAATGATGTAATTAATTAATGGTGAGTCTATTGGTGGACAACATTGGCGAAAAACCAAAACAAAAAACTAACAAAGAACTCTGCAACATTTGATTTTTAACAATCAAACAAAGTAAAAAAGGCAAAAAGTATAAAAATTCTTTGCACACTTCGCCAAAAGTTAGAAATATTAATAATTATAATAATAATTGTCAGCTTCTTTATGTTGATTTTATGGTAGGCGTTGGTATAAAAGTCTTAAGAGTTTAGACTCTTAGTCGAAATAATAATATTCACAATGAAACAACGATGGAGCCATACTTATACCATAACTTGTAAAAGTAAATGTAAACTTATGATTCTAATCGAATTAATTTCCATTTCATAACGAGTAAAAGTTTTGACGTTCATTTTGAGGTTTCAAGTTCACAAAATTACGTTATTTTTAATACAAAACACAAAATTGGGTGATTAGGTCACATTCGGATGCAATACGTTGAGAAGCTGTGCTATGCTCTCTAATAGGTTTAATGCTAAGTAGAATCTTCTAAGCCCACTAACGCTTTACCAATAAAACTGAAACATTTTATTTCAGATGGGAGAAATCGAGTTGAACAATTTATAAATGTGAAAACAGTCTGACGAGTGACATCAGCAATCTCGAGCACATCTTTCACAAATTGGATAAGGATAATGAACCAAAAATAAAAAACCTTCCTCTTGAACCCATTCAGCATCCAAACAAAGTAAATCGATCTCAGCTTTCGGATGACTGCGTTAACCTATTCCGTCTTTTCGACCACCGCAAGAAAATCCGATGTTTTCATTCGCATAATACCAACTAAATTGAGCTGACTAGAACTATCAAAGAAATTCATATCTCTTAATGCTTGCATGACGAGAAAATATATTAGTAAGGCTTTGTTCATAATTTTAAAATTTTTATACCCTGAACAGGGTATATTAAGTTTGTCACGATGTTTGTAACACCCAGAACGAAGCGTCGGAGACCCGATAAAGTACATATATAAATGATCAGTATGTTGAGCTGAGTCGATTTAACCATGTCCGTCCGTCCGTCCGTCTTTATATATACGAACTAGTCCCTCAGTTTTTAAGATATCCTTTTGAAAATTTACAAACGTCATTTTCTCTTCAAGAAGCTGCTCATTTGTCGGAACGGCCGATATCGGACCATTATAACATATAGCTGCCATATAAACTGAATGATGGGAATCAAGTTCTTGTATGGAAAACTTTCACATTTGACAATGTATCTTCACCAAATTTGGTAAAGATTATTTCCCAAAGCAGCAATGTAATCTCCGAAGAAATTGGTCAGATCGGTTAACTATAGCATATAGCTACCATACAAACTGAACGATCGGAATCAAGTTCTTGTATGGAAAACTTTCACTTTTGACAATGTATCTTCACCAAATTTGGTATATATTGTTTCCTAAGGTTATTGTTATATAATCTCCGAAAAAATTGTTAAGATCGGATTACTATAGCATATAGCGTCCATACAAACTGAACACATAGTTACTAAAATAAATGCACCTGTGAAGGGTATATTAGCTTCGGTGCAGCCGAAGTTAATGTTTTTTCTTGTTTATTTATTTTTCAAAATCTATGTCATCCGCCTCAAAGATAACCCCCCGGACCCCAATACTCTTATGCCAACGTTTTCTCCAATCCTCAAACAGTTGTTAAAACGATTTTCCGGAATAGCCTTAAATGCGCGTGGCGATTCACGTTTAATGCCTTCAAGCGGTCATTTGCTGAATAGCGAGAAGCCACATGGACCTAAATCAGGCGAATACGGTGGTTGCGGCACGATATTGGTTGAAAATTTAACGAATAGATTCGTGCAAATAACGCATAACACTCATATAGTACTCCTTGTTGACACTTTGGTCTGTTTGAGGGAATTTAGAGTACACCACACTGCGATAATCAAAGAAAACTGTCAACATAACTTTGATTTTTGACCTGCTTTGAGGTTTTTTTCGGCTTCGATTCACCTTTGGCACGATATTTGGCCGATTGATCGTCCATTTCTAGGTCGTTAGCATAGTTATAAGATTCATCACCAGTAGTTATACATTTCATGACATCCTGATAGTGGGAAAGCATTGCTTCCCAGACTTTAACGCGGCCTTAAGACCCAATGATCCTTTAAAATGGTTTTTCAACAATGCCAGAAAGATCTCTGAGTATTAATTTTATTGACTTGTTGATCGTCACTTAATTTAATGATCAACCAGGACGTGATTCATCGTCAATGAGTTCTCAAGCATCTTTGAATAATGTTTACCAATCACTTGCTCTCGACAAACGGTTATCACTGAAAGCCTGCTTCGCCAATATGAACACTTTGGGAACATAAATTTGATTCCGCACACAAAATTTAATGGAGGTTCTTTGTTGAATAATTCCACTCATCGTAAAAATCGCCGAAAGTACTTTATTTACTTCAAAATATCACTGACAGTCACACCAACTCAGAAAAAAATATTTCGACGTATGGATTTTTGGGCAAAATTTAAATTAAAAAGTCATACTATTTTTTGCTTACACTAGTATTTCCATCACTTTTTCAAAGTTCTTATTGTTAACAAAGATCGCTGATTGTTGAAAGATTTTTCTGGTAGCTACTCTGCTTAAAACAAAAATTATCAAAGAAATTAATTTATTCCTCAATATCTGTTGACCAACTTTTTGTATCGTAAACATAAACCTAACTTGTATTAATTGCCATATTCTAGAGAGTTATGGGCGCAGGGTTAAAATGACCGGTCCGTGTTAATATTAAACTGATTGCTCCATTGCCGAAACATCAATGAACCTATGTGACTATTTAAATCCCACTACAATGTCTTTCTTTCATTTTTACTTAGAAAATGTTCACTTCATTAGGAAAGCGAAATTTATTCATATTAAATATATAATATTTAGCGCATAAATGACGGTATTAAGAATCCCTCTATTGATTTCTATTTGCACATTATCTTAATAGCTTCATTTTCCCTTTCATTACTTCCACTTTTAAAAATGAATTTATTACAACTGTGAGAAAAATCGCCAACATTTCTCGATAAGTAATAAATGTATCGAAAAATGCCAAATAATGAACGAAAATTGTGCGCAAATACACACTTCATTCATACCTGTAGTTTTTGATAGGAAATTTTCACTTTTCATTCTCCACTGACCCAATTGGTAGAGCTCAATGTATAAAGGTTTTGGGGCAAAATCGCATTAACTCCGCATGCTGGCTCATCACTAGAACAATAAACCAACGATTGGTGGGGAAAGAGATTAAAAAGGCACTTTTCGGCACTTTCTTACGTTATACAAATTTACAAAATTAAATCGGTATTTTATGTGTGCTGAAGAGGATTGTAGAAATAGATGATGAGTGATTTGTACACATACATGTAAACATGTGTATGGGCAAGTGTTGATACCCAGTTGGCACATATTCGCAATTCAATTGAATACTCATTAAGCACAGCACCGCAGCGCCAACGCCGCACCGTTTCCATTTAGTTCATTCAGTTCATTTAGTGCGCTGATATGTGAGTTGTGTCCCACTGCTTAGTCAGCGCAAAAATCTACAACGCCATGGAAATATATCTAAATATACTACAGATATGTATATGTATGTATGTATGTATGTGCATGTGCTATATTTGCTTCATTCAAGAAATCACATTTCTATTTCAATTTATTTTTATTTATTTTTTTTAATATTAATTCTTGTTTTGTGTAATCAGTGTGTGCGCGCTGCAGCCGCTCTCACAGCCATTACGCTTACTCTTGATGAGGCTGATGATTCTTTGATTTGATTATGTTTCATGGCACTTTCATGCCACCATCAACCACCATTCAACAATTCAAGTATCCCACTTAAGTCTTTCGTTTGCATTTTGCTTGCGCTCGTGGCTGTGGGCGGCTGATGGCTGGCTGGATCGCCAGTTTACGCGCCCGTTCACCAATTCTGCTTTGCCATGGACCATGGAGCATTGTTGTTTTGAACGCTTTGCTGTTGTTTTGCCAACGATCTGCAGGCTATTTGCTTACACTGATTTTACGCTTCATGCAGCATTATTTTAATACAGTTATTTGCCGGTATGTGTGTGTGTGTGTTTAGTGAATTTTATGCTCTTTTGTGTGGCTTGTTGGTCAAGCGTAATTTTATTCCATATTTCGCGGCTTTCTTCTGCAATTTTTGCGCGTATTTTTTACATGATCATTGAATTTTTTTATTAATAAATGTTTGTTGTTTTTTCTTTACTTTAGCACACATTTGCCATTTGATTTTCACAAGCGCGTTTGATTTTCCGCTGCGTAATGCTCGCTATTTGCAATTTGTGTGTGTGAATTCTACATTCACTTTTTTCATTCAGCAAATGCGGCCAGCAAAGCTTCTTCTTCTTCTTTACTGGTCAGTAAAGCAGCATCTATAAAAGTCGAAGAAAAGTAAGAAATCAATTGTGTATAAAGCGGAGTTAGTAAAAATAAAGCAGAGCGCGGAAAAAAACAAAAAAATGTTAAGGTGAACTCCATAAAATGTTGCACGTGTTACTTTCTGTTTGTGTTTTGATAGCGATTTTGATTTCAGCTTTGGTGTTGCAGAGCATAAGTTTTGTTTTTGTTTAAGATTTTCAATTTAACCTAATCTGTAATGAATTCATGCTTTTGGCGCTGTAATTTTTGCAAAACCTGTTCGCCACTTAACATCCATTATACGCTGCTCCTTCATGAGGTATTAATTCTCTTCTATAATTAGAGCTAAGCATTGGTGTTCGTAAGCCATTAAGTATTCAATAAGGGGCACACTGAGAGTGATTCGCTAAAATAAGTGATTTCTCATCATACTTCGCGCATGCTCTGCATTCCGCCGAATCCACTTTTCCCGTTTTCTGAAGGCGTTATCTTAAGGGTATGTGCCTTGTGATGACCCCTACACTTTCTTTTGTCTAGGAGTAGGAGAATTTGGTCTGCTCACCATCAACACCTCCCCCAAAGTAACTTTATGGCATGCCTTATGTACAAAGTCTGTCGCAAAAGAAACAGGATTGCTAAAAAAAACAACAAAAAATTAATATTTTTCAAAAGTTATATTTTTTTATTCAAAGTAGTTTCCTTGTGCTTCGATGCAGCGTTTAGCCCGGTCAATTAGCATTTCCAATGAGTGTTTAAGGTCATTTTTGTGAATGCTCTTGAGAATATCGGTCGTCGCCCGCCTCTTGGTTAATATGGAGTTTTTTTGTAAAAAATCAGTGACAAGCGTCGACCGATGACACGGCGCATTATCGTGCAACAGGCGCCAGGACCCTGCCTCACGGTATTGTGGTCGAGTACGACGAATGCGACGAATGCGTGACAAAAGACGCTTCATAACACCAAGTTAAAACACAGCATTAATACAATACCCTCGAAATCGTTAAAACAAATCAGCATTGTCTTTATTTTTGACTTCTGAAGACGACCGACTTCTGATCGTCACAGCGGTCCTCACGACCTTCTTGGAATCGCTTAAACCACTCATGCACATTACTGCGGGATAGGCACTGATCACCATAAACTTTTTTCATCATTTGAAATGTTTCAGTAAACGTTTTCCCAAGCTTAAAACAAAACTTAATATTTGCTCTTTGTACTTTACGACCGATGACCAAAAGCTGCTGTCACTTTCTGATCGATAACATCGATTGTAGTTATCCAATTGTCTTCAAATTTTTACGAAATGTCAACAAGAGATCAAACTTTTTATTTCATATACCAACCAATAGGTGGCGCCACCAAAAACAGTTATATTTAAAAATTTCTGTTTCTTTTGCCGCAGACCTTGAATATTGCTTGTATTCCAAGGCCTGAAGTGTTCCTCCAGAGTCCATTACTTCAAACAAACCATAAAGGCTCTGAATGGTCTGGGGCAGCTTAGGGGAATTATGTCTCCAACTGCACCAAGCGTGCCAGCTCATCTGCCTATTCATTTCTTTCTATTCCTATACAACCGGGTACAAAAATGATAATAACCAAATTACCTTCTAAAAGTCTGGTTGTTTCTGGCTTGTTTAAACTAACGCAATGAGACTTAGTATTGGCATTACGGATGACCACTTCGCTGTTACTAGAATTTTTATGGACTTGCTGGTTAGAACAGAAGCCCACTTCGCGCTGAATTGTAGTCAATTAGTTTGAAGTTGCCCTCTCTGTACACATTACTACAAAAAAACCCCGCTCCTATTCCTGTTTCACCCGTCTATCCATCAGTGAAAATGTAGATTTTGCCATTGGAACTATCGATTACAGAAACATTGATGCAATATTCTTTAGTGGGGAATGAAAACGATCTGTTTACTTCCTAGTGGGTTTCTTTTTGTTGCACGCATTGCCAGCTTAAACCCAGTTCATTAACAAGATCGAGTAGGATACCATGCCTGTAGTGAGACACAGCTTAGCTTCAATAGCCTAAAATCACATAAATAGAGTTAAAAACCTCTTTTATTTTATTAATTGTGCACAGAATAGGTTTTTCATATCATATATAGATTTCATATAGATAATGAAGTTCTTATTTTATTCCAAATATTTGCGCAAATAAAATCCCTTTTCGTTATAATATAGAGAACCACATAAAAATATTTATTTTAAGTCTCTGTATATTTTATAATGTCTATAAGTAGTTGTTTGAGGTAAGCAAATAGCGCAAATATTGATATTAAATCAAAAATAATTAAAGGCAAGATATATTTTTAAAACTAAGGATTTTATGTTCAAATAATAGCTATTATTCTCGATTAACGAACGCATTTCCCACTCTATTAACAAACAAACATAGTTATCATATTATAAACAAACATATATTTAGGTAGCATTACGGCTGTAATCCCTTTGGCAAATCTTTTCAAACACACACTTATGGGAGACCATTTATGGTCAGTTAAACGCCCATTTGTTTATATTCTAAAGTTTCGAAAACTCTGCTTAACATGTGAAGTGCTGGTTTATTTTGGAAAACAACTAAAACAACTCAGAAGTATATTTATGTAGTTATAGAGATGTGGAGTCTTATAATACCACGTTTAATTATTATTCTTAAAGTTTTTGTTTAAACAATAACTTCGTTACTTTTATGATGCTTTAATTATTTTAGGATTTCAAGTTAGCAGCAAACGAAACCATTTAGTTAATTGTATTAAGCCATGCCATTTACCGGTCTTTAATGCGTAAAGAAGCCAACGCAACCCAAAGAAGACAAGAAATGCGTGAGACGATTTTAAATATACATACATACATATTTGTCTATTCTTACTTGTGCATAACATGGCAAATATGTATTAATTTTATTAAAAAGGATTGCCAGAGTTAAAAAATATATATTTTATATATAAAATGAAATGATAAAATTTTGACATCATTCAAATTTATTTTTAAAGGATTTCGCAGAGGCCAAGAACTTATTTTATGTTTTGATGTAAACCTTCAACCTCTTCAACTGATAAAAAAAACAAGTTCCTTCACTTTTCCTTTTTTTTGAAAATCGTCAGGCAAGTGTTAGAGAAATGGCACAAGAGCTCAACATCTCACGCGAATCCATTCGAATGATTTTGGTGGACTTTTTGGGTAAGCTGAACTATTTTCAAAGAGGGAACCCCAAACAGGTCTCTTTGCACATGCTTGATCGTGCGAATTCCGAACCCACATTCGTGGAGAGCGTTATAATTGCCGATGAGACAGGGGTTTATGACTTTAACACGCAAAAAAGTCAACAATCACCCAAATGGAGGGAAAAAAACGGGCGAAAACCAAACAGACCACGCCAAAGCCGCTCAAAAATCAAGGTGATGCTCATTGTTTTTTCGATATTCGTGGTTTGATGCATCATGAATTTGTTCCGGAAGAACAAACGGTCAATAAGGAGTTCTATTTGGCCGTATTGAGCCGTTTGCGTGAGAACATCCGTCGAAAACGGCCGGTATTGCGGAAGAATAAGCCAAGATCGCATCGAGCCACGGTTATGGCCGAATTTAAAACGAAAAACGCAATAAATACCATATTCACCGTATTCATCAGATTTGGCCTATAGTAATTTTTTTTCTTCCCCCAAGTGAAATTGCTGCTCCGTGGAACCTGTTTTTAGTCGATTGAAGAGGTCAAACAAAATTCGCTAAAGAACCTGAAGCCCATCCCAGAAAATGCATATGAAAAGTGTTTCGGGGACTGGAAAAGTCGTTGGCATAAGTTCGGGGTATTCCTCGGCAACGAAAAATTTGTGCCGAAGACGTATATGTAGCTCTATATATCAATCTCAATATTTCAATATTGTGCTAACGATGGCAATACTACATACCACATATGTATGTCGTACCTAAATATACATACCAGCTAATACCCATGATGTATTAAGACACATATAAGCATACATATGTACATAAGTACGGTAAGTAGCGACGCAAATCAAACGCACGCAGCCTTCACAAACATTTACGACAAGAAGTTATGTCCCTCTATGCTTAATTGTTTCTTTTAGCCTACAGTTTAATCAACCGAAAGACCCCTTCCATTGCAAACATCGCTCTAAGGCACCACCAACTGACATCGGCACTAGAAGCCAAGCCAAAGAATACGTAGCAACATTACGAGTATACTAGTAGCAAAGGCAACGTCAAAGCAAAATAATGATAAAGACAAAAACTATGAAATGAAGAATATTCAAAAGCGAATACAGTTAAACGTAGCTGAGTGTCCTTGAGAAGTTCGCCTTTAGACACCGGACGCGCCAGATATGATTTGAACTTTGCATGCAGACTTTACAGCTTCTGCAGTAACAGCTGCTGCCATGCCACATCACCAACATCATTAGCAACACGCCGCGTCACTGAGCTGACCTGAACTCAGCACAGCCGCGCCGAACCGAGCCCACAGCGCACTGAGTGCTGTACACATGCGGGAATTGGGCAGCCATTGCATGGCACTTGTCCAATCGGCAGAATAGCTTAACCACCTTCATTAGCTGGATCCGTGGCCAGTGCCAGCCATTGGACGGTGGTGGGGCTGTGATGCTGTGCCTCCATTAAAAGTCATACTAGATACTAACCAGCACGTACACACCCATAATGGTTCCAAAAGCCACTTTTATGATCAGCATTACAGCCGATTGTAAAGCGAGGCAAAAACGACAAGCATTCAGAGTTTTGTCTTATAAAAATCGCATTATGGCATGCGATACATTGACTCTTTCTTGGAAATGACAGCGTGCAGCGAAAACGCCAAATGCGAAATGTTGAGGGGGGGAAAAAAGTCAGCAAGTAATCTCGACATTTGCTAACTTAATACCGAAAGAGAGTTGTTAAACTGCAGCAATCAAATTATGTGTGTGCGTATGTGTGGCATTCGTAATGAACGGAAAAACCTGCCTAAAGTCATTAACCGTTGGCAAAGCGTTTCCTGCCCGCAATTGCATAGAAACCGTAGAACTTTGTGTTGCACAATAAAATGCAATAAAATACGCAGAAATCAAATAAATCGGCAAGGCGCCCAACTTAATCTCAAAGGAGTTGCACGAACACACACACACACACACAGGCATTTGCAAGTGTTAGCTGGCCATTCAGCATGCTTTTAAGTCTTAATTTAATGACTCTAAACTCGATAGTGCCACTGTTATGAGCGCTGGCCGGCAGCCAATAACACTGACACCGGACACCGACATTAAAGGACCACTCTGTTGCCTCCTTTATGCTTACCACCATGTATGTGTGTGTCTGTGGGTGTGTGTGGAGTTCTGAACATTTTTACAACCACCTTTGGAATGTCAGCAGTGCATTGTAAATCATGCAGTCATCTAAGTGGCTACACTTCTGAGGAACTTGTGAACTTATGCAGCACTTAGGTTCTTAAGTTATTAGCGTGAATTAAATTCACTCATTTGGCATAATCACTAATAGCTATACCAACTGCATAAAGAATGCGAAAGTTAATAGCGTTATTTTAAAAATGGATGAAGTATTTGAAGACAATGATCTAGAAATACAAGATGCGTTCCAAAATAAACAGGCATTTTTGAATTTCACGCCCCCCTGGTAGCGCCATCTTTACGTCGACTGGTGCGTTAGAATCTACTATTTTTATCAATTGTCCAGTGAGACTTTCATGACATTTCATTGATTGGAAGTGAATTTTTTGCGTTTTAAGTGTCAAAGTGTATGTTTGTTTTATCGGTGCGAAAATGAGCTTCGAACAAAGAGCCAACATTAAATTTTGTTTTGAAATTGGTAAAACTTTTACCGAAACATTTCAATTGATGAAACAAGTTTATGGCGATGACTGCGTGTCTCGTAGTAGAGTGCACGAGTGGTTTCAACGTTTTCAATGTGGTCGTAAGGACATAAATGACGATCAACATGTGGGCCAATCAAAATCCGTCATCACCGGAAATTCCATCGAAACAGTGCGTGAATTCATCAAAAATCAGCCGATATCATCATTTAAATTCAAGGAAATGGAATTGAACATCTTCAAAATATCGATTTATCGTTTTTGACCGAACATTTATGCTTGCGAAAGGTGTGTACACGGTTTGTTCCGTACAAATTGACTCACCATCAAAAATTGCTCAGAATCCGTCTCATCGATCGACGCTTGTGACCGATTATTTGATCAAAAATCACATTTTAACCATTAACCACTCCCCGTATTAACCGTGAGACTTCCTTCTTACCGGAAAAATGGATTTTTTCATAAAAAGAAAGCGGTATGCAGACGTAGAGGCCATTCAAAAGGCTTGCACCAGCCTACTGGTGGTCATACCGGCCAACGAGCTAAAACACTTCTTAGACATGCTTTTGGATCAAGCAAAAAGCTGTATTGACGCAGGAGACTATTTTGAATAAAATAAATTGATTTTGTTGAAAAAACCATTTCTTCTGTTTTTTTTAAGTCCTGTTTACTTTGGAACACACCTTGTATCCACGAGATGGGAGGAGAAATCAGCAAATACTGTTTAAAATTTGGTTAAATAGAATAGCTTGGATTTTGTGTTTTTTTTCGGGTTCGGCTCATTTTTGGAGCACCATTCGCTATAGTATTGAACATTTTCGACGTCATATTCATGATCACACATCTTTTCACCATTAATAATGTGTTTGATGAATGTAGGGTTCTCAGTTGCGACACCAAGCATCTCTTTTACATCATCTACTCGACTGCTTCATACCCTAAACATTAAATAAAATGTGTTTAGTCTACTTTACTACTTCTGCTAGATTTAGCAGGAAATTATTTGTGATGAGCAGTTCTCCTAGAGCCTATCATCATCATAATCTTAATATCTTTATTCTAACCTCTACTGTATATCTTAATTCTTACGTCTTCCGTCAATAACTGGACCAACTGAAGGAGCCAATCGTGCAAAAACGACAAACTGTTACCAATAGGAGAGGAATAGTGTACCATTCGGAAAGCGCCAGTCCACACAGATTAAGCGCTCCGCAAGCTTGGTTCTGATATTCGCATGCATCTATGTTATTATTTGGAACTTGCATTGAGTGATTAACACCTACTCCTGTTTATGGTGAATGACTAAGCTGGTGAAAAATTGGCCTGAAGAGAAGCTTTTTGGCCAATAGCGACGAGGGGTTGAACTATGAGCGTGACATTATGGTTATTGGTTCGAATAACAAGTTTTATATGAAAATTTAAAAATTTAATTTATACTTAAGACGTTACACGGCTTTCCTCGGGTAAAATACATCGTTTTTTCAACATTTTTTCTCATATTAAAATGATATATTTCATTAGAATATTATATTTTTACAAACATACACTATAAGCAAAGACATTCTGAAATTTTTGGAAAACAATATTTTAAACTCGCCCATTGCGACGCCATTTCCGGTGACAGCATAACTCCTTAGAGGATCACATAATATGAAAAAATACGTGTTCTAGTTGAAACCTTAACTTGGAACTTGGAAGAAGGCAAAAAAAACCCAAAAATTGCTATTTTAACAAAAAAAATTAAAATTTCAGTGAAAATTTCACGATATTTGTTTTTAAATAATTCTAATCGAAAAAAAATCCTTCGTCCAAGTCTTTAAGAACTGTACTCCAAGGCGTATGTAAAATTTCATGAAGATCGGTTTAGTAGTACTCAAGAAATCTTACCAACCGAGTTCAAAAGCACAGTTTCGAGAAAAAAGCATTTAAAGACGGCGCACTTAGCCTAGCTAACCCCAAACGCACAAGTTCTCAACGAAACTATTACTCGGTTCAACTTAAACATTAAGGAAAATATTCTAGAGATGTGTAGAATTAATTAAGGTAAAAAATTTCGATTTTTGTAACCCCTTAATGTAATATATTTTACTAATATTTCCAGTTAGTCTTACCAAAAAATACCAGTTTAGCAAATTCCGTACGTTTTTATACTCTCGCAACAATGTTGCTAAGGAGAGTATTGTAGTTTTGTTCACATAACGCTTGTTTGTAAGTCTTAAAACTAAAAGAGTCAGATATAGGGTTATATATACCAAATTGATCAGGGTGACGAGTAGAGTTGAAATCCGGTCTGTCTGTCCGTCCGTCCGTCTGTCCGTGCAAGCTGTAACTTGAGTAAAAACTAAGATATCGTGATGAAACTTGGTACACGTATTTATTGGCTCCATAAGAAGGTTAAGTTCGAAGATGGGCGAAATCGGCCCACTGCCACGCCCACAAAATGGCGAAAACCGAAAACCTATAAAGTGTCATAACTAAGCCATAAATAAAGATATTAAAGTGAAATTTGGCACAAAGGATCGCATTAGGGAGGGGTAAATTTGAACGTAATTTTTTTGGAAAAGTGGGCTTGGCCCCGCCCCCTACTAAGTTTTTTGTACATATCTCGGAAACTACTATAGCTATGTCAACTAAACTCTATGGCGTTGTTTCCTTCAGGCATTTCCATATACAGTTCAAAAATGGAAGAAATCGGATAATAACCACGCTCACCTCCCATACTAAGGTTATGTTTAAAATCACTAAAAGTGCGTTAACCGACTAACAAAAACGTCAGAAACACTAAATTTTTTCAGAAGAAATGGCAGAAGGAAGCTGCACCCACGCTTTTTTTAAAAATTGAAAATGGGCGTGGCGTCGCCCACTTATGGACCAAAAACCATATCACAGGAACTACTCTACCGATTTCAAAGAAAATCGGTATATAATATTTTCTTAACACCCTGATGACATGTACGAAATATGGGTGAAATCGGTTCACAACCACGCCTTCTTCCAATATAACGTTATTTTGAATTCCATCTGATGCCTTCTCTGTATAATATATACATTAGGAACCAATGATGATAGCGGAATAAAACTTTACACAAATACGGTATTTGAAAAATATATAAATGACGGATAATGAAATCTCGATTATCACTTTATCATGCGAGAGTATAAAATGTTCGGTGACACCCGAACTTAGCCCTTCCTTACTTGTTTTAATGTAATATTTAGCAGTCTATTTGAAAATTAATTTTTATTGAAGGTTTTAGCAATGTTACCATTTCACTTTCAACAGCATTTACATTTTAGACACAGCAAAAAATTATTTTCTGAATGAAAGCAACAGTTCAATGTCAAGTTCGTTGCTTAAGTCTTTTGTATAATTTCAATATCTGCTGAGGTTCGCTTCTTAAGTCTTTTGTACTACTTAAATATCTGGGCAACTGTCGTCTAAAATATTTTATTTTATTCTTACCATTCTTTACCATAGTTTATTGTTAGAAAAAATATTTCTATTAAAAAAAAACTACTAAGTCTTATTAAAATTAAAAATATAATTAATAATAATTTTTTGCACAAAATCGAATATCGGCTTATCTGCTTCATCATTCATTTCCACGAATAGTAAACAATGCAATTATTACAAGTTATTTTTATATTGTCTCTGCATGCTTCCCCAATTTATATTGTGGTTTTATACCGAATTATATAACAGTATAATGCCTTTAATTATCACTTTTACTATTTTCTTATTTATTGGCTTTAGCACAACTTATTATCAGGCAATGAAACGACAAAGTGGACAATCATATTTGACACGCTTATACGAAGTTGTCACGCTCGTCTTCAGCTCGTGATTTATTTCGTGCGTCGCACACTGGAACCCGGAATTAGAAGCGAAAAAACCTTTGCGATTAGTCATATTATAAATAATAGTGGAAATAAAGCAAAATGACAAACCAACGGTGGAAAAGACATATTTAACAGTAAACCAAGCAAATTAATCAATGCCCAAATCGCCCAATACGCAGAGGGAGTATGTAATCTGGTTACTGTTTTCGTGAATTTACAGTTGTATTCTTCTTTTCCGATTTTACATTGCGTCTAAACTTAAACAACATCACACAATAGTTGATAAATTGAAGCATACATATCCTTCCAATGTCTGGTGACCGAGAAATTGGCAAAACAGCAAAGAATGCCAAATAAGTCAAATGCTTGCATACATTACATATACATATGTATATACTTGTACACTTACATATATAGCAAGTGTAATTTGTGCGAGCATGCGTGTAAATATATGTATGTAAACACATTTGTACCTAGGAAGTGTTGATGGCAGAGGGTAAAGGGCAGCAGCAACAACGCCTATAAACATTAGAATTTGGCCGCGCCAAAAAGTGTCTATATAATGTGTATGTATGTATGTATGTATTAATGTTCACATAAATAATATAGAAAACCAGCATTTTTTTATTAAACACATAATATACCAATATAACATGATAAATTAATACGTACAAAGAATAAGCTCCGAGGAATCTAAGTGAATTGTGTTGTTAAAGGTCAACGGCAGTGAACTCTGCAAAAGGCAATAGCAAGAGAAACATGCCATATTAATTCAGTGAAATTGAAAGGTAAACAAACCGTTGGGCAAATTTTCAATTCTAAAAACAATGATGGCCATGTTCAGTCTTCATATGGATTTTATTTATTCAAGAATGGACTGAACAGCTCATTTGATCGATGAGAAGATGTTCGACGACAGATTACTCAAGTTTCCCCACACCTTTTTCACAGTACGCTCACCACATTCAAAAATTATCAAAAATTTACAATTTAATCAGTGTCCGTGACTCCTCTATTTTACTTTCAAAGTATTTCGCTCCCAAGAATATTTTATTACTTTTTTTTTTTAATTTAATACTTTGCGAGCTGCATGCTAAATTTCGTGAAAGTTTACTTTTTAAATATTTCTTTCTCAAGAATTTTCAATTACACTTATTTTTGAGAAAAAAAATTTTTTCTTTGTTTTTTTTTGTATCCTTCCAAATTAAAAAGATCTTCGTTCTAAAAATAAACATATTTACTTCAATAGAAATTATGGTCCGTACCATGACCGGTGGAAAATAAAAAAATAGTAAAACTGCTGTGTTTTTAAAAGAAAATTTGACTTTAGCTCAAAATTTACAGTTTTTAGGCCGCCAAACGCAAAAAAAATTCTGCGAGAATTTCCAAGACAGGTGAGTCAAACCTTGCGAGTTTGATACCAAAACATCTAATTTCACCTAAGACACCAAACGACAAAACACGTGGTACGTCGAAGATAGTATTGAAAATAAAATATTTTCACCAAACTTAAATTATTTCGTTAAAAATAACTATTTAATAATTTTAATAATTTGTTTATATTATTTTCTTCCTTTTTAACTTTAAAATTCAAAAGTTGCAAGAGTTTATTTTTTGTCCACGTTCAAAGCACTGCGTGACAGCTTGAAAACTATTGAATCAATCAAGGAAAGACAGGCCATTCCGATGAACATTTAGCCTACAAAAGAAAAACGAGAATTTTGGAAAAATATCGGTTAATTGTAATAAAGAAGTTCTATTAAATTTTGTGTGCGGAATCAAATTTCTCTTACCGAAACATACAGAAAGTTGGAATAGGTCTTCGGTGGTAATGATTTGTCACGAACAAGAGTTTTTGATTTTTCTTGAGCATCAATAAAATAAACGAGCTTTTTTTTTTTTTTTTTTTTTTTTATAGTAGGAGGAAGCATCGAAAGCCGGAGTGCGGGACTTTAACCCGCTAAACCTAACCTACTCCCAACTCAAGACTCTCCCACGGAACCACCAGATAAGGTATTACTTCATGGGAGTGACAAGACATTTTACGTCTCCTCTATAGCACAGACGGACTGACGCCTATTCTGTTGTATCTGTCTTAATATTGTCATGATAAAAGTTGCCGCTTCGCGAACAGCTTTCCACTTCTCAGAGGACTGACACATAAGTGGAGTCAAACTTTCCACCGTTAAACTATCACCTAATGTTATTTCTAACTTTTCCCTTATGTTTAGTAACCGAGGACAATGGAAGAACACGTGCTCAGAGTCTTCTATTGACTCCGTACACATCGAGCAATACGGACTGTCGTCGTTTTGAAATTTATATAGATAGCCTCTGAAGCACCCATGCCCGCTTAATATTTGGGTCAGGTGGAAATCCAGGTCCCCATGTTTTCTACTTATCCACGTATGTATGTCAGGTATAAGTCTGTGGGTCCACCGTCCTTTAGTTGAGGTTTGCCACCGTTACTGCCATATAGTTATGCTCTTCTTTCTCTCTTCTCTCTTTTGGATTTCGGTAATTGGCGCTGATAGCTCATATAATCTCGTAAGCTCGTCACCCTGGATGTCTATGGGCGGCATACCAGCTACATAGTACTTCAGATGCTTCAAAGATCATATGGGGCTAAAAAAAGGAGAAAACAAGATTGGTTAGAAAATCGAAATTAAGTTTTTTCGGAAAAGATCGTCGCTTTAACGTCTGTGAAACAATGCTTCCCGACTACTAACACACCATGAAACGTATTATTACTGGCGATGTGTCTTGGATCTATGCTTACGACCCGGAAACGGTCGACCAATCGTCCGAATATCATAACAAAAGTGAACCGAACCCGAAAAAACCACGTCAAAAAAGGTCAAAAATCAAGGTTATTGAGGTGTGATGCACGCCGAATTCCTTCCGACCGGTCAAACTGTCAACAAAGAATAGAGTAAGTGTGGGTACTATGGTACACCTGTTTTTTGCAAATCTATTTAGTATAGGGTAATCATAATTATGCCAGCAGCTGTGAAATTTGAAAGAAAAGAAAATTAAAAATAACGGCACAGTTTTTTCTCAGTTGCTAAAAACGCGTAATTTTGCATGTCGGATATTTTTGCATAGTGAAAAAGAAGCTCTTTAGCATGGCGCAGTGAAAAATTGGTGAAGGAAATTTTTATTTAAATCTATAGATAATTCACCAAACTTCATTTACGAAAGGTTAGTTTGAAAGAATTTGATACTTTAAATAAAAATATTAATATTATTGAATAGCTGTTCACAATTCAAAGCTCTTTCAAATACTGACTTATTAATATTTTTTTAACTTTTACTATATTATGATGAAGTTTTCAAGGGCAAAAGGGATCAGAAAATATAATCGTGGAAATCGCGGAAACCGCGAAAGTTCAAACTTTTAGAATCGGACTTTCGTTAAAATTACATCTATGCTGAACTATATCCTAGAGCTTTTAAATATCATGAACTACTTGAGTATCCAAGTAAATATACATGCATAAAATATTTTATAAATGAGTGTAACTTACGTTTTACAATTAAATAGTCCATGCCTTTGAATATAGTCAATGACCCTGTCATCAAGCAAGTATTTCACAGACTGATCGCTCGAAATAAGACGTCGTATTAATGTTGAACTCATCTCGTTTAGTACCCAATTAGTTATTAACGTAATATGTTTCTTTGATAAGAAAAAAAATCAAAATAATTTTGTGACCACTACTAATCAAACCAAAACTGTTGATAAACCATACCTGATATTTCTTCAACATATCTGACTCGAAAATGAATTTTTCAGGATTAGAGCCATTACGTGAGATAACCACTAAACCATGATTGCCAACAATATCTTCAATCTTAAAAAAATTAACAAATGAATGAAATTGTATATCAAGTGTCTGCAATATATTTGCGCTAATGCATACATCCTTATCTGCCCATAATCCGGGCACCGCAAATGATTCTAATAAATCAGCTCCACACAGCAATTTCAATTGCACACCATCCTGCCGCTCACGCAAACCGAGAGGCATCCAACTAGGTAGGGTACCGTTCATGTCACTTTCTAGTGGTGAATTGATATAGTTATTTATATAGTTTTGATGGTACTGCAGAACGGAGATTGTGCGTGACCATTCCGTTTGCTGTATTTCCCAGTCTGAGGGCTTAAAATTAAAAATTTAAAGAGTTAATTAATAAATAAAAGTCTGAATAGATGGTATAACCAACTTACTTTAATCCATGTTGAGGATTGCAATGCTAATTTCAACATAGCAAATCGATGTGTACCAGCAACGAGTCCTTTTTTCTGGTATGAATCGTGTGTGGGTGAAACGACGCCACCAATGACGTGATGTGTTCCTTGTGTTTTGTAATAATCACGTGCAATTTCTATATTATAAAAGAAAAATATAATAAAAAATATATTTCATATACTCGCATATTTAATCTGTAAGCGCTTAATAGTATTTCACAATCTTACCAAACATTCGAAAGTGCATTGGCGTCGGTGGGTTGAAGGAACCACAGGCTATCAAAACTATCCGAGGCAACATGCGCTGATTATTCATACTTTCCTCTTCAATTACTGTTGTTTGTGTGTTGTTTATATAATTCTTTTCTGGAACAATAAAGAGAAAAATACACAGGTGTATTTTGCAAACACGGCAAGTTGACCTTCGAGAACGAGAAATTATAATACACGTTCTATGCTTCGAACCATGAAAAATATAAAATGACGAAATGGCGGTGTTTTTAAAATAAAATTTGAATTTTGCTCGAAATTTCTAGTTTTTAGTCTGCCAAATTCGATTTTTGATCAGAGTAACTGGCAGAGAACGTATAATATAATAACACATAAAGATACATATTATATCTACGCCGGTTAGTAGGCGAAGCTGTTACAGCGCCAAGGGAAGCGGTGACAAACGGCGGCCATTCGTTTAATTTTTTTGGCACAGCTTAGATTTTTTGTGCCACAAGGCAATAGTAAATCGGGCAGATAGCTAACATCATAAGATGTTCAGCTGGTCTACCCTTGAAAGCACAGTTGCGGCAATGTGGTGCATTGACGTAACCGGCAGCTTTATGGCCTTCCTGACAGTCAGCCACCCTATGATCAAAACCCATACGCCGGAAGTAGCTAGCAACGATGCTATCCGGTAGCATCTGGAAGGAAAACCACTTGATGTAGCACCTACCTGCCTCCAAGAGGACGGACATCATCTTGTCCGTACCCTCAAGGACGACATTGGTCCTACCATCAGCGGCCACCGTCCAGGGGCGACTGACCATCCTTACGTCAGACATCTGGGCCGCCGAGCTGAAGTCCCGGAAGTTCAACCGGAGTAGCTCCTTCATGAATTCCTCGTGAGAGATCTCCGTGTGAACCCCCTGGACCACAAGCCGAGGAACCAACTTCCGGTTTACAATGACGTCCAACCCCACCTCCTCAAATTTTTTGTTCTTCACCACTCTTTCCCTCTCTAAAGCAAAAGGAGTGCGAAGAACCGCTCCACCTCCCATGATTGGCCGGACATCATGGACCCTCACTCCAAGTGAGGGACCCACCTCCTTAACCACCTTCTTTATTACTTCCTTAGAGGAAGTTGCAGGCCCCTTGCTCCTAACTACAACCGCCCAGGTCTCTACAGGCTTCGACGTCACCGGTGCAATTGCCTCCAGCACCAGTGCTGCAGGCGCAGGCGAAAAGTGTCCCCCACAACTTCCTCTAAGGGCATCAACCTGGCCACGAAGATGGGCATTCTCGGTTATTACCGTCATCAGGAGTTCTTCATACTTTGAGACAAACTCCAGCAGCCCCTTCGCAACCTCCTTCTCAAAGTGTTTGCTACCAAAATTTTATTTAATTTTTTTACAGCCACAACATGGCTGATTGCCCCCTCCCAACTCAACACGCTTCTTCCTACCCTTGCTCCCTACACTACCATCCCGTCTTATGCCCTTATCCCCAGACTTAGCAGGGTGAGCAACCACTTTTTCAGTGGCGCCACCCCGACTACCTTTACCGCTCCCTTCCACATCACCACTCTCCACACCTGGAGACGCCATAACCTTCGGTGGCGACCTCAATGGAGGTCCCATCCCCTCGTCTTCGGATGACGTGTCCGCCATCACGGTTGCAGACCCTGACCCATCACTCCCAGCGAGGGATCCAATCCTCTTCTTCCGTGGCAGAGGCATCCCCACCTTAGGAATTCACCTACCAAGTAGGCTGATCCTCCGGGAAACAAAAACACTAAAAAAAAACTATCAAGCGCGCAAGAATGCTCAGTAGCAGTCGCCACCAGAGCGGTTGACTACAGCGAAAAAACGCGAGGACACACCCCACAACCTAAGCACAAAGCCCAGAAAGGCAACTCAAAACGGGTGCCGGACGGAACTTTGTCCCCGTACCACCACGAGTCGACCGATGTAGAAAATGAACCAAGTCACACTTTGGGTTCGAAAGCTCACCACTACGACCAAACAAGTCGCACAGCTAGCATTTCTCGTACAGGACAGGCACCTGCACCTGTCAAGCAAAAACTTCCCAAGTTCCCCTCGTAACACGGGCAACTGACCGTTAGACGCTTAGCACTACTCAACCCGACAGGCAATTCAGCCGACAGAGAACACCAACGATACGGTACAGCTCTGAAACTGTGTGACTGTTCAACAACTACAACCGTATGGCAGCCCACGTAACCGCAAAAACTACCTGTTGCAAAACCCACTTTGCCCCCACACTCAACAAAAAACCACCTGCTCTACCCGCCTAACGAATTCAAAAAACCAAAAAAAAAACAACTTGCTACAAAAAACACTTGCTACAAAATTCGGTGCGAGCACACACACCCAAACTAAACTACCTAGAAAAAACAAAAACCTACTTCAGCAGTTGAGAAAATTTGTGTATGAACAAACGAGTGTTCATACACACACACAAGCTTTTACTTGTTTTCTCCCAACGCCTACACTTCGATTTCAGAAAAAATTATTAAAAATTAATTCTGAAAACGTCGGAAAACAAAAAATTATGCTACCACGGCCTATGATAATGAAAAGCAAATGCCCCTAACACAAAACAACAACAAAGAAGCGTACTTACATATTTTCCTCAGCACGAAATTGTATCTTTATAGAATAAGTATTTGTTATTTTTTTAAAATATTTTCGAACAAAAATGCGAGCGCACGTCTTCAAACAATGAATCACAACTATAGAATGATCGTTTACATGCAATCAAAATTTATAGTACTATAAATTACAATTTTTTGGGGTTTTGGGTTTTGGGTTTCGTGTTTTTTATTTTTATTTGGTTTTATCTTAGCAAATTATTTTATTTTACATCTTTTATGTGTGTATTTTGTGATTTAATAGATATTTTTATACAGAGTTGCAAATAAAGTATTAACATAAATTAAAATAATTGTATTAACATTTAATGTTTTTTTTTTTAATCTTTAGTTAAGAAAGAAAATAGTTTTTTAATTCCAAATACCGGATTGAACGATGAAAATATTTTTAAATCAAAATATGCTAATTTTCCTTTATACGATCAAACGAATTATATTTCAACAATTTTTAATTCAGATTTTGCAACTGAAAAATTAATTTAAAAAACTATACACTGAAAATCTAATTACACCCAAAATTATTTTATAAAAAATTACGCAACCCTGCTCGTCTATACATACATTAATTTGGTAAAATTAATGAGAAAAATTCGGAATTATGATATGCTGTGCATTTAAAGATAGACTATTTTATGCCTAGGGAAATAATCGTTTTAAAATTCATGACTAATAAAATATCATTCTGCTTTAATCTAATATTATAGTTTGTTACTGCATGTAACTGCAAATTATTGACAAACATCACACATACACATATTATATTAGAAGTTTCATTTAAGTTAAGCGTAAGCAAGTATAAATTATTTGAATATTTTTTCACTTTCAGCAAGCACTCTCCATTTACAACATCCTTTTTATACCCTGAACAGGGTATATTAAATTTGTCAAGATGTTTGTAACACCCAGTCGGAGACCCTATAAAGTATATATATAAATGATCAGTATGTTGAGCTGAGTCGATTTAACCATGTCCGTCTGTCTGTCTGTCCGTCCGTCCGTCTGTATATGTACGAACTAGTCCCTCAGTTTTTAAGATATCCTTTTGAAAATTTACAAACGTCATTTTCTCTTCAAGAAGCTGCTCATTTGTCGGAACGGCCGATATCGGACCACTATAACATATAGCTGCCATATAAACTGAACGATCGGAATCAAGTTCTTGTATGGAAAACTTTCATATTTGACAATGTATCTTCACCAAATTTGGTATAGATTATTTTCTAAAGCAACAATGTAATCTACGAAGAAATTGGTCAGATCGGTTAACTATAGCATATAGCTACCATACAAACTGAACACATAGTTACTAAAAGAAATGCACCTGTGAAGGGTATATTAGCTTCGGTGCAGCCGAAGTTAACGTTTTTTCTTGTTACAGCCATTATTTGGTTGCAACATCATTCACATGTTTTCTAAGCGCTATCAGGAACATCACACCAATGACTTTAAACATTCACAGCATCTGTATTTTTCTTTTTGGCCTCAGACTGCAAAAAGAAGAAAGCGAATAACACAATTAATAAAAAAAAACATTGTTTTTTTTAATTTAAATTTTTTTATTCACCTCATCCCAACCACTGCCAGCGCGCTGGATCTCCGTTGCAACTTTCGTACCCTTCTCGGACGTCACCACCTGCACAACTTGTCCTGGCCCATTACGACTTGGTAGCAACTTCTTGGCTGCGGCGATATTCTCATTGTCACCACAACAAAACACGTTCATGCTTGACGGCTTACGGTTATCTAAATTGAAACTATTTAGAAAATTTTTAATAGAATAGTCGCTCTGATCAATATGCACAGCCTTCACCGGCTCATCGGCATCATCTTCGTCATCAGATGGCGAATTATTGACGGATGAGCTGGGATTAGTATTAACACGATTTAAATAAAAGTTGTTATATTTTTGTGGGTATGTTGTTAAACGGGTTAGCCCAATCATATACTTACTAACCGCATAAAGTTTAAAGTAGCATAAGTAAAAACAATAATAAACATTTTTTAGGTTATTATTAAAAGCTTGTGAGCATTTAAAAGCTGTTATTCACAAGAAATTTTAATGAAAAATGTAATTAAATATTTTTTAGACTATATAGAAGTAGGAAGGAACTATAGGAGAACTACCTATACTTGGGGTGGCTAATAAAACATAAAAAAATTATAGAATTAACATTTAAATTAAAAAAAATATTTATTATATAATACCGAAAATGTTAAACAAAAATAATTTTCAAATCTTAATTCCGAATTCAGGTTTGAAAAATGAAAAATATTTTTTTTCTTATTTCAAATACCAGATTGAACGCTGAAAAATATTTTTTTTTTAAATCCAAATGCCGGATTGAACGAGGAAAAATATTTTTTTATTCCAAATGCCGGATTGAACGAGAAAAAATATTTTTTTAATTCCAAATACCGAATTGAAAGCTGAAAAATATTTTTGTATTCTAAATACCGAATTGAACGGTGAAAAATATTTTTGTTAATTCCAAATACCAGATTGAAGGCTGAAATATATTTTTTTGATTCTAAATACCGGATTTAACGAGAAAAAATATTTTTTTTATTTCCAAATACTGGATTGGAAGATGAAAATTATTTTTGTTTTTTAATTCCAAATACCGGATTGAAGTTTAAAAAATATTTTTTTAATCCAAATACCAGATTGAACGATTAAAAATATTGCTTTGATTCTAAATACCGGTTTGAAAAAAAAATAATAATAATAATTCTAATCCCAACTTTATAATTAAATAAATATGTTATTGTCGAATTCACATAGTTCGCGTTTGCGTACTTCGTATTCCACCATTTTTGTCAACTTTTGAAAAGGAAAGCATATATTTAATAAAATTTTAACTAGTTCAAAATTTTTGTTGAAAATTAATTAATTTTAATTGTAGTGCTTCAGTAAGAAAATTTTTAAATATTCTTTTTCATCTCTTTTCATTTAAGTAATTGTTACAGCGGTTTTTAAAATAAAAAAAATATTTTAACATTTTTTTAATTTTATTTCGATTATGGGATGCAAAGGTAAGTTTCCTATTTTTAATTTCAATTTTCAAAAATTTTAATCTTTAAATCCAAATTTTCGAAAAATTAAACTTTTAATTCCTACTTTTGAAAATTCTAAAATGTTAGGTATTTAAAGTTACATGGAAATTTCTAAAGTGGTAATAAAACATTTAAATACTACTTTTAAAATAAATAACAAATAAAAAAATTAAACTTTCAAATTCTGATACTGATTTTTTGATTAAAAATTATTTTAATTAATTAAAATTATATTTTAATTTTTTAATTCCAATCAAAATTACGATAACAATTTAAAAGGGAATTAAATATTGAAATTATAATTTTTTATCCAAAAAACTTCCAGTAAAATATTCACACCTCTGCCTACACTACTATATATGTATATACTTATTTTTATATATTTCTCCTAAACATACATACATATGCACATATGTAGGTGCATATATATTAAATGATACATGTCTGTTTACATTTGGGTGCGCATAATGATTTTACAAATGCTAACGCAGATACATACATACATACATTTCTATGTGCTATTAAGACTCAAGGAAAGTAGTCATACATTAAATTTTTGAGAATATAAATCTGTCATAGAACAAACCGAAATCGACTTCTATGCCTCGTCTGCACATATAGTATGTATACATATGTATGTATCAAATGATATGGAAACACTCAACATTTAATTAGCATGCAGTTGATTAGTAAACTGAAATATTACAAATTAAAATACATACAAATTGTCAATCAGTTTAAAGGCAACTCACTCTCCATTAATGGTTTCCCCTTAATTGTGACAGGTTGTCGGTTTGTTTCTGCAATTTTTAATCGCATGACAAATCTCGACTGGTACCGAAAACATTGAATTTTTTGGGAAAAAGGCGTCGCGTTGAAGTGTGGCAAACGATGCTTTCCGACTACCAGGGTGTCATGAAATGCATTATAACTGGCGATGAGACTTGGATCTATGCTTACGACCCCGAAACAACCGATCAATCGAGCGAATATCGTGCCAAAAGAGAGCCGAGACCAAAAAAATCGCACCAAGGTCGCTCAAAAATCAAGGTCATGTTGACTGTTTTCTTCGATTATCGTGGTGTTGTGCATTATGAATTCCTTCCAACCGGTCAAACAGTCAACAAGGAATATTATTTGAACGTTATGCGTCGTTTTCGTAACGCTATCCGCCTAAAAAGGCCGGAATTGTAGAAAGACAAATCTTGGTTTTTACACCAACGATAATGCACCATCCCATACTGCCCTCGTAATTCGTGATCATTTTGCCAAAAACTCAACCCTGATCTGGCGCCGTGCGACTTCTGGCTGTTCACCAAGCTCAAAAGTCCGCTCCGGAGACACCGTTTTTATACGATAGAGGAGATTCAAGCCGCAGCGAAGACGGAACTGAAGGCCATCCCGGAAAGTGACTACAACCAGCGTTTCGAATATTGGAAAATCCGTTGGCATAAGTGCATTGCATCGGGAGGGGATTACTTTGAAGGGAATGAAATTGATTTGGAAGAATAAGTAAAGAGTTTTCAAAATAAATACAATGTCACCTTATTTTTTGGGCACAGTTGCGCTAATGCATACATCCTTATCTGCCCATAATCCCCGCACTGCAAATGATTCTAGTAAATCAGCTCCACACAGCAATTTCAATTGTACACCATCCTGCCGCTCACGCAAACCGGGAGGCATCCAACCAGGTAGAGTACCGTTTATATCACTTTCTAGTGAGTTGATGTAGTTATTCGTATAATTTTGATGGTACTGCAGAACGGAGATTGTGCGCGACCATTCCGATTGTTGTACTTCCCAGTCGGATGGCTAAAAGTAAAGAAGTAAAATAATTAATTAATAAATAAAAGCCTGTAGATATGTTATAACCAACTTACTTTGATCTATGTTGACGATTGCAAAGCTAATTGCAACATAGCATATCTATGTTTGCCAGCAAGGAGTTCTTCCTTCTGATATGCATCGTGTGTGGGTGAAACGATGCCACCAATGACGTCATGTGTTCCTTGTGTTTTGAAATAATCACGTGCAATTTCTATATTTTAAAGAAAAATATAATAAAAAATATATGCCATATATTCGCATATTTATGTAATCTGAAAGCGCTTAATAGTAATTCACAATCTTACCGAACATGCGAAAGTCCATTGGTGTCGGTGGGTTGAAACAGCCACGGGCTATTAGAACTATCCGAGGCACATTCGACATTCTGGTTGTTTATAATAATTCTTCTTGAACAATTCTTGTCTCGAACAATAAAGAGAAAAATATCCAAGTATATCTTGCAATTTTTGAACACAAAATTACATACATATGTGAATATGTGAACTTTATGCGTATGGTTTTTTAAAATCTGTTTACATATATACATATTTGTAGACATATGACATGGTCTTTTAATATGGTATATGGTTCTTGTATACCATATTAAGATGTTATCAAAACTTCTAATGCTCAAAGCAAATAAATACATATGTATATAAATATATAACTTAAAAAACCCTTATTATATATGTATATAATTATATTAATTAAATATTTAAGTAGTTTTACATATATGACTTTATTATATATTTCAACAGAATGAAATTCATCATTAAATGGGTCGAATTGCACATACATACATACTTATATACTTAAGTGCTTTGATATCAAATGTATGGAAAATACCTATAAATGAGGTGATGGGAGGATGGAGTCATGTGTAGAAGTTCACGCAAGCGAGGAAAGTGGCTCAAAGCAGCTCACGACTTCCGGTCTTAGACCAAGTATCCTCTGGGTAGCCTAAAAACTTCCGTTTGAAGGCGAGCTAAAGTGGGAAGGCGAAACATCCCTTACAAAGGGTTGTGTGCTGGGTTTGGGACCCGCTACGTAAAAAAAAACAGTACAAATGAAAACTAAACGACAGCATCGAATGAGAGACCCCCCTTTTGATGACGACCATGGCAAACGAAATAAGGACTATGATTTAAGGCATGCACCTGGAATGTCCGGTCCCTTAATTGGAAAGGTGCCGCTGCCCAGCTGGTTGATCTCAAAGTGTTCCTCACCACTCTTTCCCTCTCCAAAGCAGAGGGAGTGCGAAGAATCGCCCCACCTCTCTTGAGCGGCCGGACATCATGGACGCTCACTCCAAGTGAGGGACCCACCTCCTTCACCACCTTCTTAATAACTTCCCTAGATGAAGTTGCAGGCCCCTTGCTCTTAACAACAACCGCCCAGGTCTCTACAGGCTTCGGCATCACCGGCGCGATTGCCTCCAGCACCTGTGCTGCAGGCGCAGACATCGGTGTCGACGGAGCCGGCACAGACCTACCCGGCGGCGAAAAGTGCCCCCCATAACTTCCTCTAAGGGCATCAACCTGGCCACGAAGATGGGCATTCTCGGTTATTACCGTCATCAGGAGTTCCTCATACTTTGAGGCAAACTCCAGCAGCACCTTCGCAACCTCCTTTTCAAAGTGTTTGGCACCAAAAACCAACTCACTCCGTTCACCACTTAATTTTTTTGCAGCCACAACATGGCCGACATATCAAAACACCGACAAATCAGAACCACGAAAAATCAAAATACTGACAAACCAAAATGCCGAAATGTGAAAAATATTTTATCTTGTCTGCCCTTATTTCTATAGAAGCACAGAAAGAGAATTCTGCTGACTAAGGGTTATGATGCTGAGCGTGTTCGTGGCCGGAGGCCGAAGGCCGCAGGGCCTCGAACGAACAACGCCACCTTTTCTTGATCTGTCGGTATTTTGATTTGTCGGTATTTTGATTTTTCGGTGTTTCGAATTATCGGTGTTTTGATTTGTCGGTATTTTGACTGTCGGGGTTCTAAATTTCGGCATTTCGTTATACACCCACCCCCACTACCTCTACCGCTCCCTCCCACAACACCACGCTCCACACCTGGAGACGCCATACGCGCCTTACGCTTCGGTGGACCCCAATGGAGGTCCCAACCTCTCCTCCCCGGATGACGTGTCTGCCATCACGGTTGCAGACCCCGATCCATCACTCCCAGCGAGGGAATCAATTCTCTTCTTCCGTGGCAGAGGATCCCTACAAGAAACCACAAGTACAAGGAAAAACCCGGAACAGCTGCTCGCCGGGCGCGTATGACTGTACACACAGAAAAAACTATCAAACGCGCAAGAATGCTCAGTGGCAGTCGCCACCCAAGCGGTTGACTAACGCGAAAAACGCGAGGGCACACACAACCCAAGCACAAAGCCTGGAATGGCCACTCAAAACGGGTGCCGGACGGAGCTTTGACCGCGTACCACCCCGAGTCAACCGAGGCGGCAATGCACCAAGTCACACCGTGGGCACAAAAGCTCACTACCAAGACCAAACAAGTCGCAAAGTTAGCACTTCTCGAACAAGGACAGGCACCGGCACCTTTTAAGCAAAAACTGCCCAAGTCCACCTCGCAACACGGGCAACTGTACGCTAGACGTACAGCACAACTCAAACTCGACAGACAATTCAGCCCGAAAAACCACTCTGCCCCCACACTCAACAAAAAACCACCTGCTCTACCCACCTAACGAATTCAAAAAAACCAAAAAAAAATCAACTTGCTATAAAAAACACCTAACACGAAAAATCACCTACTCTAGTAAAAACACTTGCTACAAAATTCAGTGCGAGCACACACACCCAAACTAAACTACCTAGAAAAAACAAAAACCTACTTCAGCAGTCGAGAAAATTTGTGTATGAACACTCGTTTGCTCACACTCACAAGCTTTTACTTGTTTTCTCCCAACGCCTACACTTCGATTTCAGAAAAAATTATGAAAAATTAATTCTGAAAACGTCAGAAAACAAAAAATTATGCTACCACGGCCTATGATAATGAAAAGCAAATGCCCCTAACACAAAACAACAACAAAGAAGCGTACTTACACACAATTCCCAGCACGAAATTAAAGCACTTAAAAATTATATTTTTTTCAATATTTATTCAAATATTTCTCACAGCTATGCGAGCGCACGTGTTCACAAACTGAATCAAAACTGTAATATTCTGCGATATCACGATTTATTATAATTTACATATATAACTAACAATTATAATATTATATTAATAACTATCGGACTTTCCGTCCGGCACAGTCGGCGTCAAATATAAATCTAATCAAAGTTATGACTGTCAACAGTGATCATTCTATAGTTGTTGTGGAGATCTGTACCTGTTAAAGAAAGTGACAATACGCTTTCATAATTTAGCAACAAGACTTTGATGTAACGTGTCTGTGAATACGACATTTAATATTAGATTTATATTTGACGCCGACTGTGCCGGACGGAAAGTCCGATAGCTATTAATATAATATTATAATTGTTAGTTATATATGTAAATTATAATAAATCGTGATATCGCAGAATATTACATTGGCGACGAGGATAATTGGGAAGTATTATACATAAAATCAGAAAGGCCGTATAGGATTTTGAATTCAAACGGGAGTAGCGACGTTAAGCGCACACACACACGCACAGATTCAAACAGGTATTTTGGTTGAATATGCGTGTAGGGAAATGTAAGAAGAAAATTTTATTCAGCGTTACCTGAATAACGGAATTCATTCCAAATGGAATGAGATTGGAATAAATTGGAAATTTTAAGGTGAAAATAAAAATGTTTGAAATGAATTGAGAAATTGAAAAATTTGAAATTTGCAAATGGAGTGAGATATTCCAAAGGAAAAATTGAAATTTGATAATGATTGGAGAAATTTAAAAAATTGGAAAATAATTAGAAAAAATCGAAAAAGAAAAATAAGTAAAGAGTCTATTCCAAATGGAATGAGACAAATGCAAATGAATTGAGATATTTAAAAAATAGAAAATTTGAACATGATTCGAGAAATCTAGAAAAAACGAAAATAAAAATAAGTAAAGAGTCTATTCCAAATGGAATGAGACAAATGTAAGAGCGAAATGAATGATTGAGAATATGTGCATATTTGTATATTTCAAATGAAATAGAAAGGGGCGAAATGGTATTGTATTAAGAAACTATATTCCAAATTTAATAATGTTGGAAACAAGGGTAAAATGATTCATTTGTTTTCTTTATGTGTAACAAGAAGGTCATGAGGAAAAATTTAGCTGATGAGTTTTTTTCTCAATGAATGAAAGATAAGAAAACACAGTTTTCAAATGTAATCGAAATTAACTTATTTGATTTTTGTTGTTTTTTTATAAAATAAAATGTTGTTTTATGGTAATCGTTTCAGCGAGAAATAAATATGACGGAACTGAAACCATTTCTATGTCAGGGAATGGACAAGGCGTTATGGCGTACGGAGTGGGAGGCGTGGTTGCGTTCGTTTTATATATATATTGACGCAGAGGAGATAACCTCTATATATAAGAAGAGAAATAAACTTCTACATTTGGGAGGATCCCAGCTCCAGGCAGTGGTATATAGCATTCCTGGTGCTTTAGTACCATATGATGAGCAAGCGAGAAACGATGTGTTTACACCTTTGATATCAAAACTCAATGAGTATTTTTCGCCACAACGGAATTCCGCTTTTGAGAGGCACTTGTTTCATTCTATAACACCACTGGAAGGAGAATGTTTTACGGAGTTTTTGATGAGATTACGCCCCCAGATAGCAAAATGTTCGTTTGGTGAGACCAAAGAACAGATTGAAGAAATATGTTTAAAAGATAAAATCATCGATGTCTGGGCACCGTTAGGTTTAAAAAAACGGTTACTTGAAAACGAACTAACTTTGGATGAGGTCATCAAAACATGTAGTATTGATGAACAAGTTAACAAACAAACACAGTCTATGACATCCCAAGGTAATCCAAGCGGCATCAACAAAATTGTACAGCAAAGCATAGAAAGCGAGTGTGGAAGATGCGGTAAAAGGGGACATCGCGAAAATAGTATGGAGTGTCCTGCTAGAAATATGAAATGCAGGAAATGCGATAGAATTGGACATTTTTATCGGAAATGCCGCACACGGTTACGGAAGCCCAACTTCAAAATAGATGAACCGGATAGGAAACGCTGGAGACGAAGAGATACGGTGGTACAGTCTATAAGTAGCGAAATTGGAAATGTATTCGACGGTTCGAAGGGAACTGGGTTATTCAGAGTGGAGAATGAGTCGTCACAAGAGGGGGAGATCTCGTGTAAAATAGGAGGTTACATAATTTCTATGATCATCGATTCGGGCTCTAAATTGAACCTGATCAGCCATTCAGATTGGCAACGATTATGCGAGGAAAAGGCTGTTATGTTTAACTCACGTACTGAATCAGCGAATCATTTTCCGGCATATGCTTTAGATCGTCTACTCAAGGTTTTACAAGTTTTCGAGGCTCAAATTTCGGTACAAAACGATCCGGAACTGATTACTACATTTTACGTAATCGAAAATGGTAAACAATCGCTATTAGGACGGGACACGGCTATCGAACTCAACGTTTTAAGAGTAGGTTTGGACGTGCGTAGAGTTGAGGAAGGCGGAACCGTTTGCCAAATGGCGTGATGTTTCTGTCAAGCTGTCTATTGACGAATCTGTGGTTCCTGTGCAACAACCCATGAGACGTGTGCCGACGGCGTTGGAGGGCAAGATAACTGAGAAACTGGAAGAGGCTTTAAAGTTGGACATTATCGAACCAGTAACTGGCCCAAGTGCCTGGATATCGCCGGTGGTGATTGCCTTTAAAGATGATGGCGATATTCGGGTTTGTATAGATTTGCGCCGGGCAAATAAAGCAATACAGAGAGAAAATTACCCTTTACCGATTTTTGACAACTTTATGACCAAACTAAGGGGAGCCAAGTATTTCTCTCGACTTGATTTAAAAAATGCCTACCATCAGTTGGAGTTGGCTGAGTCCAGCAGAGAACATTACTACATTTATTACGCACCGGGGTTTGCTTCGTTATAAACGTTTAATGTTTGGAGTGAATTCGGCTCCAGAGATATTTCAGAGACTAATGGAGGAATTAATATCTCCTTGTCAAAATGCATTGAACTATATTGATGACGTAATCATTTTTGGAAGCGACCTTGAAGAACAAGATAAGGCACTGGAAATGGTTAAGACAATCTTTAAAACAAATAATGTCTTGCTGAATGAAAAGAAATGCATAATAAGAACTCAAAGGCTGAAATTTTTGGGACACATCCTGTCGAATGAGGGGATTGAAGTTGATCCCGAAAAAGTAAAAGTGATCACAGCATTCAGAGCGCTGAAAAATAAAGAAGAAGTACGTAGTTTTCTTGGTTTAGCCACATATGTGGGTAAGTTTGTAATTGACTCGGCGTCAAATATAAATCTAATATTAAATGTCGTATTCACAGACACGTTACATCAAAGCCTTCCTTGTTGCTAAATTATGAAAGCGTATTGTCACTTTCTTTAACAGGTACAGATCTCCACAACAACTATAGAATGATCACTGTTGACAGTCATAACTTTGAAGTCGTAGATAATTTCAACTGATGCCTTTTTTTGGTTCAGTTTGGCGAATTCTTCTTAAATTTCAGAAACAGTTATTTTACGAATTGGAAGACACATTTGACAAGATACATCCAGGAACTGTATTATTTCAGTATCTTCAGGTGCAAGGTTTGAATTTGGTTGAAACGTTGAGTATAAATGTTGTGCAAATGCTTCAACCTTATCTATGGCAGTTTTACACCAATCTCCGTTATAATTACGTATGGTAACATTTCGCTTTGTAGGTCGCTTTAAATATTTGCTCTCCAAAGGTTATATTCGTAGTCTTTCGCGTTAGGATCCAGACTTTTAAGAAACTCTGCAGTTGCTTCATTTTTTATTTCATGTAAGCGTTTTTTAAGTTGGTTTGATGCTGTATTGTACCTTGTTTTATCTAATGGACACCTACTGGTTTGCCAAATTTTCCGAAGCTTTCGCTTGTTACTTATAAGGTTCCTAAGCTCAGCTGATATAAAAACAGTATTCGCTACCATAGTTTTGGCTGGTGCAGTTCTCCTCATACCTCCTTCATGAATGATGTTTGTAAATGTTTCCACAGCCGTATCCACTTCTAAATCAGTTTTGAGAGAAATTTTTGTATTTAGTTTGGCATCTATCCAATCTTGAAATAGCAAAATATTTGTCCTAGGTGTGACAATTTTATATTTATTTGAGAGTGTTGGAAGAGCAGCGCCATAAGTAATTATAATAGGCGAATGGTTTGAGCTTAGGTCAAAGTTGTCAGAAATATCCAGATGATGTCGTGATACTCCAAAATAAACTGCAAAATCCAAAATATCTGGTATTTTACGGGGGTCTGATGGCCAATACGTTGGTTTCCCCGTAGATATTGTTGAAAAATTGTTTGTATTTATACATTTATACAGCTCTCTTCCCTTGGGATTTGCCAATCTTGATCCCCACCAAGGATGCTTGGCATTATAATCACCGCCAGCAATAAACTTACAGCCAAGTTTTCTAAAAAAATTGCAATAGTCTTGTTCTTTGAAACAAAATCGTGGTGGAAAATGCACTGAGCACACATTAAGATTAAATGACATGCATTTAACATTAATGCAAGCGGCCTGTATAGCGTTTTCATTTATTATTTCCACGATATTATATTTAAGCCCGCTTTTTATTAATATCGCAGAGCCAACATGAGCTCTATTATCTGGATGATTTGCAACAATTAGATCATATCCATGAATTTTAAAGTGTAACCTATTTGTAAAATGAGTTTCTGATATCAAAAATATATCAATGTATTTAGATTTGAGGAAAATTTTTACTTCTTCTGTGTGGTTGGAAAGCCCATTCGCATTCCATATAGCAATTCGAATATCTACTTGCATTTTTTTGATATTAACAGAGATATCATATTGAGGAGATTGTTTGTTAATTCAAATTGTTTTGCTAATAAAGCTTCGATTCTTTCGATTGGATCCTCGTTACTGAAGGGGGTGTAAGGTTTGTTTCGTCGAAAAAAGACCTTTTTTCGTGAATTTTTTTAGAAAAAATTATTGCTGTAGGTTTATTTTACTTATTATTATATGAAAGTACAACATTTGAAGGATACTTAAAAAAAGTTTTATCGAAAAATAACGAGGAATAACGGATTTATCGTCGATCTCTGTAGGCACCTCGAAAAAAAGTTGTTGTGCGGTGACCAGCCTACAGCATCACTGGATCATCGGAAACAAAAAAATTAAAATGCTTTCTTTAGTTTATGAGTTTAGCTTTCAATTGACGTCGAGTTTTTTTTAATTTTTAAATTTTTCAATTTTTGGTACCATTTTCAAGCCAAAATGACGATTTTGGACGAAAAAATCGACCTATTTGTTATTGTAAAAATCTAAGAAATTAAAATTTTTGGAAAAACTCGACGTCATTCGAGAGCTATATATATGTAGAGTATTTGTACAAAATTTCAAAACAATCGATGTAGTAGTTTTTTCTGTAGGCTGGTCGCCGACTTTAAAAATGACATATTTGGGAAAATCGATTCAAAGTTTTGTACACTCAGCGCAGGTAGTTAGAGGTACCGTTATTCAACCTGCTGTAACTTCGTTAGTTTTTCTCCGAATGACCTAAAACTTTAACACAATATTCTTGAGATGTTGATGGTTCAGAAAAAAAATAAAAAAAAAATGGAAATAAAAAAGTTGTCAAACCTTACCCCCCCCTTAAATTTCTATTTTCGCGTAGTATCTGTGCATAAGTAGGGCAGCTACTCCTATTGTTAAAATCATTTTTCCCGTAAGAAGTGGAAACATTATGCTCCTGAGGAGCTTTACTTGATTGCTGACTAAAGAAACGACTATTAGGCTTCTGCTTTGCAACTAATTCTTGATAAATTTTGCAGCCCTTATAGCTAGCAGCATGATCTTGTAAGCAATTAACACATTTGGCAGGTAAATCCTTGTCTTTCTGACACTCTGTGGTTGGATGGCACATAGAACATTTAACGCATCTAAATATCTTTGTACAATACATCTTGGTATGTCCATATTCCTGACATCGAAAGCATTGTACTATATCAGTTGCACAAATTTGTTTAAATTGCCATATACTGAAATAGTACTTATATGAAAATGATTAGTTGTATGACTTTATAAGATAGTACTGATATGAAAATTTTTTATAACAAGTCGTAGATAATTTCGTATATTTGGGAACCAGCATAAACACCACCAACAATGTCAGCCTGGAAATCCAATGCAGGATAACTTTTGCCAACAGGTACTACTTCGGACTGAGTAGGCAATTGAGAAGCAAAGTGCTCTTTCGACGAACAAAAACCAAACTCAATAAGTCACTCATATTCCCGTCCTGCTATATGGTGCAGAGGCATGGACGATGACAACAACTGATGAGTCGACGTTACGAGTTTTCGAGAGAAAAGTTCTGCGAAAGATTTATGGTTCTATACGCGTTGGCCACGGCGAATATCGCATTCGATGGAACGATGATCTGTACGAGATGTACGGCTATGCTGGCTAGGTCATGTTGTCCGGATGGACGAAAACACTCCAGCTCTGAAAGTATTCGACGCAGTACTTGCCGGGGTAAGCAGAGGAAGAGGAAGACCTCCACTCCGTTGGAATGGCCAAGTGGAGAAAAACCTGGCTTCGCTTGGAATATCCAATTGGCGCCACGTAGCGAAAAGAGGAGGCGACTGGCGCGCTGTTGTTAACTCGGCTATAATCGCGTAAGCGGTGTCTACGCCAATAAAGAAGAAGATAAGAAAAAAAAGACATCAAATTAATTTTGTGACCACTACTAATCAAAAACACTGTTGATAAACCATACCTGAAAAATTCATATTCGAGTCAGATATATTTCGTCAACTATCAACATATCTGACTCGAAAATGAATTTTTCAGGATTAGAGCCATAACGTGAGATAACCACTAAATCATGATTGCCACAAATATCTTCAATCTTAAAAAAATTAACAAATGAATGAAATTGTATATCAAGTGTCTGCAATATATTTGCGCTAATGCATACATCCTTATCTGCCCATAATCCCGGCACTGCAAATGATTCCAGTAAATCAGCTCCACACAGCAATTTCAATTGCACACCATCCTGCCGCTCACGCAAACCGGGAGGAACCCAACCAGGTAGAGTACCGTTTATATCACTTTCTAGAGTGGTTCTCCGTTCTGCAGTACCATCAAAATTATATGAATAACTATATCAAATTCATATAATTTTGATGGTACTGCAGAACGGAGATCGTGAGTGACCATTCTGATTGTTGTATTTCCCAGTCCGATGGTAAAGAAGTAAAGTAATTAATTAAAAGCCTGTAGATATGTTATAACCAACTTACTTTGATCCATGTTGAGGATTGCAATGCTAATTTCAACATAGCCAATCGATGTGTAGCAACAACGAGTCCTTTCTTCCGATATGAATCGTGTGTGGGTTGGCATCGTTTCACCCACACACGATTCATATCAGAAGAAAGGACTCGAGGTTAAGGTCACCAATGACGTGATGTGTTCCTTGTGTTTTGTAATAATCACGTGCAATTTCTCTATTATAAAAGAAAAATATAATAAATACATATATATGTATGTATGCGCATATTTTATGTAAAAGCGTTTAATAGTATTTCACAATCTTACCGAACATACGAAAATGCATTGGCGTCTGTGGGCTGAAGGAACCACAGGCTATCAAAACTATCCGAGGCAATATCCGCTGATTATTCATGTTTATATAATTATTGTCTTGAACAATAAAGAGAAAAATACACAAGTATGATTTGCAAACACGGCAAGTTGACCTTCGAACAAAGCTCGTAAAATTATAATACACGTTCTCTGCTTCGAGACAATGAAAAATATAAAAAATTTTAAAATAAAATTTGAATTTTGCTCGAAATTTCTAGTTTTTAGTTTGCCAAATCCGATTTTTGATCACAGTAAACTGGCAGGTCACAGGTATAAATGCGAAGAGTGTTGCTTTAAACAAAACACAAAAACAAAATCTTTATGAAATATTAAGTTTTTGGAAATATTTTTTGTTGATACGAAAATTTCCAAAGCAGTTGGGTCAAACTTTGGAATTTGGTAACAAAACATCTACTTTCACCTAAGACATTTTAATATTTTTTTATAATTATTTTCTTCCTTTTTTCTAGCTTTTTGCAGTTACAAAAGTATATTTTCTGTCTACGTTCAAAGCACTGGGCAACAGCTTAAAACTATTGAATCAATTACGGGAAGTCTGGTCGGTCCGATAGGAATTTAGTCTACAAAAGGAAAACGAAAATTTTAGAAAAAATTGTGACTAATTTTATAGCATAATAATGGCAAATATAATGAAGCTCCAACTTCTCTAAACCATCTCACAAATATGTTTTCTGAAGATTTTCCAAAATTAGTCTCTGTGGTGACACAATGTGGAGAATGCTGTAGCTGGAGCAACACTTCGTAACCAGAATCGAACAATTTGGACGAGTTAATGATAGAGGTGGTCTCACTGCTGCACTTATTATACGGACTGAGTAAACATGGCAGCCATCCCGCCCACAGCTTTCATATTCAATATTTAGTAGAGCATATGACGCACGTGGGGTTTTAAGGATGAAACACACGAAAAGTTAATTCTCTTACAACACCTTACAGTTCAGCGAAGTAAGATGATAAATGCTGGTACACCAACAACTCTGGAGTTAGTTTAAACCTTACATTTTGAAAGGTACATCTAGAAAAAATCTCAAAAAATAGAATTTTTATTTTTTATATTTAATTCGTTATAAAATTGTTAAATAAAATTAAATTTTAGTTTCCTGATACGTTTTGTCTACCTTCATTAATTAAGTATGAATATGTCCTCAAATACTTAAACATTTCATGCAGTAGGTAGGTAGGTAGGTAGAGAACCTCCTGTAACTGCTATTACGTTTCACCTTCTCTCTCAAACCATTTTGAGGTTTCGATGAAACTACTTATGTCCGATATGTTTTTAGAGGAAATCCATTCAAGGTTTGGTGCTTGATGGATTCCAAGTGTTTTGTGTCGGATCTGTGCTGGAGCTGGGCATTCGCAGAGAAAGTGGAAGATTGTTTCCTTGGTATTAGCTTCGCCTCGGATTCGTTGAGGAAAGCACCTGCCTTCGCCAACTCGTCTGCTTTTTCGTTCGCGAAAATGTTCCTGTGGCCGGGAACCCAGAACAAGTTTAGTTGGAGCTTGTCTTTTATTGACTTCATGCAGTAGTTTTCTTTAAAAAATTCTCAAACTCACCATTTTTTAGACGGTCAAACGAAAATCATTTATTTTGATCCGATTGAAACATTTTGTACTGAGACTTTTTTGTTCAAAATTTTAAATTGTAAAACTATAAAACCATTTGAGCAAACCCTTGAAATATTCATCGTTCGCACAATAATTGCACAACATATCAGCTGATGATCAACGGACTTAATATCTCCTCAATCACTAACGCATATCACAGGCAGGCGCGGCAGACGCGTTTGTGGAGAATTAGTCATCATTTCATTCAATGTTTTCATTTATGTCTGAAGATATCCATATGTCTGGGAACATAATCGCAACGCAGCGACCTTTAGTTCCTTATGAATTACAGCGATGACGTTATTTATTAAATGTGAATAGAATATAAGAATAAAAAAATATAAATAATATAAAAGAAATAACAATAAATTGTACGTAAACTTGAAAAGACAGAATAAAATTACAAAACTGCAGAAACGGCAAATCAAAATAAATTTAAATAATTTGTATTGAGCAAAAACGTGATGGCGTTGTAACAGATGACGCGAAAGAGCAAATGCAAAAACAAAAATATTATATACATACATATATACATATGTAAAAGGTAAAACACAATAAACGCAACCCTCGCCAAGTACATAAATAAAACAAATTGAAGCCAATAATAAAGTAGCGCTGGCAATTTTATAAAATCAACAACAACAATAGCAGCAGCAGTACGTTACAGACACAACAACACTGGCGGCATTTCACACCTGGCGCAATTTTTTCCATTTTTTTCCATGTTTTCTTTAAATACATACAGACAGATTTTTATATTTACTATGTATATACATATATAGTACACATATATACATATACATATACTTGCTTATAATATTGCTTATGTTTTTCGTCAGCAGCTGCAGCACACCACAACTTCAAATCCGCAACACACGACCTCAACGGTCCCAGCCATGCTTAACAACAATAACAACGGCGCGTCATCAGCACATCAACAGTCAAGGACGTTGAAGGCCATTCATCGACATTTTACATTTGTTATTGCGGCAGCGCAGCTATTGGCGTTGTGATGATGAGCTTGTGCGCTTGTTAGGTGTTATTATTTTTGTTGTAAAACTTTTGTGTTCCCGCTTTATAAAAAAACAACTGTTTTTTCTGCTGCCAATCACATTCGTTTTCATTATTTCCACATATTCGTCGGTGCGCAAGCGCTTATGTGCATGTATGTATGTACGTGTGTGTCGGGAGGTTTGTGCGGAAGTACACATCTAATTTTTCACACCTGACTTCGAAGGAGGCGTAACGGAGATTTCATGCTGATTCCACAGCTTAGCGGCAGCCACAAGCGCAAATGCTGAGCGGTGTACGCGTCTGCGAGTGGTTCAGTCATTAATTCTAAAGGAAGACTATTTTTCTTTTCTACGGATTATTTGCCAATCAACTGTGCAAGAAGTGGTAATTATTTTGCCTACAGTATTCTTTATTAATTATAAAGATGTTTTCACAAACAACTTATTGCTGAATCTTAGAATCTTACACTTAAACATAATTAGATTTTTAAACATTTAAAGGTTTTTAAAACATGCGGGTGATCCAAGGTAGGGCTCTAAGTCTTGTTGTGAAGACGATTGTCGTCGCAAGTTGGTGGAAGTTTATGCTGAGCATGGTCTAGCTGAGCTCACGAGCATTGAGCGCTCCAAAAAGAATTCAGTTTTGCAACGAATTGTGGTTGGTGATGAGAAATGGATTCTTTAGGACAACTCAAATCAACGGTAAAGCCAAATACCCATCACGCTAGAGCAATGCTTTGAATTTAGTGGTAATGCTCCATTATTTCCTTTATTTATAGCACCGCTTGCGCGGTTATAGCCGAGTTTACAACATCGCGTTAGTCGTTCTTCCTTCTCGGTGTTTGGCGCCAATTGGAGATTCCAAGCGAAACCAGGTCTTCCTTACCTGGTCTTTCAAACGAAGTGAAGGTCTTAATCTTCCTCTGCTTCCCCCGGCTGGTACTATGTCGAATACTCTCAGAGCTGGAATGAAGCTATCCAGCGTAGCCGCTGTCGCTTAATTCCCTGAACTACATATCTCAATGCCGTCGTATGTCTCGTACAGCTCAACATTCCCTCGACTGCGGTATTCACCATTGCCAATGCGAAAAGTACCATAAATCTTTCGCAGAACCTTTCTCTCGAAAACTCGTAACGTCGACTCACCAAATATTGTTATCGTCCATGGCTCTGCACTACATAGCAGGACGGGAGTAATGCGTGACTTATGGAGTTTGGTCTTTGTTCGTCGTGAGAGGACTTATCCAATCCACGGTAGTTGACGCAGATTGTGGGGTTTTCCCTTTTTGTGGATTGGACACAATTAAATTCCAATCATCATATTCTACACAGAAGCTGTTGGATGCTCCTTATCAGTCCTTCGCCGCCGTATTTGAATAGCTCAGCCAGCAATCCATCGGCCTCCGCCGCTTTGTTATTCTTCAGTCCGAAAATTCCCAATCGAACATCTTCATGGCCGGGCAAAGGATCGTCTATTTTATTACGAGCTTCTAAAATCCAGTGATGGCATTAATAAAGAGCACTACCGAAAACAACTCATCAAATTGAAACTGACGATTGCCGAAAAACGAGTTTGCGACCAGACATGAGGCAATAGTTTTCAATCATGACAACGCACGGCCTTAAGTTGGAAGACCGTTTAAAAACTATTTGGAGAGCAGCGACAGGAACTTGCACAACGCCCTCACTGGTAAACGATTTACATCAGAACACTTGGGTCGATTCATTATTGGCCGCCAAGCAATTATTATGTAATTTCACTTTCAGAACTTATCATCTTTTGACTTCAGCACTCTAAAAGTATATTTACCTAACACCGCATATTTTTAGATCGATATATATTATATGCACTTCTACTTCGTCCTCATGGAAACCCCTTCTACTATATAACTGGCATCCGCTAAGATTCTTAACCTTATCGCGAAATCACGTCTAGATCTCTTGGGATCCACTTTATGCCGCAACTTCTTCGAAATCGCGACTAGACTTTTGGTATATACAATACTTTGGGGTTATAAATCTCTTGCGATCATTGCTATAACAAAATCAAAACAAACAGTGGAGTTATACAAATCTTTAATGTTTCTGAAGTTTCGCTACATCTTTTGTCATATTAAAGAAACATGTTGCCTCGTATCGAAATAGATCATGAATACTAAATATATTCAAATAAGTGGAAATTATGGTGGCCGCCACACCGAAAAGCATCACCGACAGCGACATTGTCAGATCGCATTTCAGACGATGCCAGTATTTTAAAATGTGTAACCAGCATTTATGCAATCTTAAACGCCAAGAAAGCGCCACTCCACGACGCTGTTGCTGTTCCAGCATCAATAGTTGCTCTATATCCGTATGCACGGGCTCGAAATTCAAATCGAGTGGTATACTGCCATAAGAAGACTCCGTTGCAACGCGCTGATGTGTTCTTTCCATTTGGCTTATACGTCGATATAGTAACGGTGGTAGTATAAAGACCAATGGGGCAATAATCGTGCCGCCTACGATATCCATGAGTACATCAAAACTGGGTACGAATTCGGCTATGAGCACTTCAAGAGCGACAACGGTGGAACGTAGCACAATGCGTTTCCACGAGAAAGCTTTGAAAATATAAATATCGTTATTATTTAGTTAAAGATTTCCAATAGATGAGTTTCTATTACCTTCATTAATTCGCAGATAATTTTCAATCTGTAAAAACATGGCGGAACTACCAACAATAATTGAGAAACACAACTGCAATGCCATAAGTATAAGCAGAATATATAACGCCACACTCTTCGGCAATGTCTCCAATAGATTATCCGCGATCATGATACCGAATTTATATACCGCAATAATGGAACCGAAGATAGCTATGGTGCATGTTACTGAAATAAATAATAATAAATAAAGATTCATTTAATTTTAATGGTAATTATATTTCGACCGTAATTCACAAACGTCTACAGTTGATGGCAGATAGAAAAGTAATCGTTCAAAGAAAAACGAAAATTTTGGAAAATGTCGATTTTCCACATATGTAGTATCCATTTAGCTCGAAACATTTGGTCCAACGATGTTCCAACTCAACCCATCGAAATCTCTACATTGCAAGAGACCCTTAAAAAATTTGGAAATACAAATGCGTGTGACCAAATCTGAAAATTAGCGAGGATGGGGCAGTAGTTCGTAGCTTAATTCGACCAAATTATCTGTTGACGACAAAGATGTGTGCCGTTAGGTTATTAATAGGTGGAAGAGTACCTACGTTTTTCTTCACCGTATAGAGCCATTTTTTTCTACAATTCGACATCAAAGCGGCTAAATAATTCGGTACTGTACAGCCCTATGACTCAGCACATGTCATGCTTTCCGAACTTTTTAGATGCCTGCTGTTTCAGCTACCTCACACTTCTTCAATCGGCAATCTGCCAAATACAAGTTCGTAGGCTTGTGTCCACTTATCCTCAGTTTTCGAGACACCTCGTAACATCATTAAAACCCACGCAAAAACGTTGAAAGTCATTGAAGCAATTGTTTTGACAAAGCAGAAGAATATATAGTATTCAAACGCACTTTGAGTCAACCTATAAAGAATCCAAGCCCACTTTAATTTTTCTGCGCAATTTTCCTTTCAAAACCAAAAATTTAAAAACTTAACGGTTTTGATCTTTTTTCTAAAATACGTAGACATCCGCGATAAAAGCAGAACTACGAGTTCGATTTTGGCAGAGTCCGTCTGGAAAAGTGTACTAAACGATACTAAATCTCTCCTGCTATAATAGCGTGCCTGGGTGACAAAGCTTAATACTTAACGAACTGCCCTCATATATATGATTATGTACATACATACATATGTATATTAAATGTAAATGAATGTATATCAAACTCACTTGTGATGCCACTGAATGCGGCCCAGTAAACTTGAGATCTCTGCTGCATATCGATTTGCAAGGTGAGTAACATCGGATGAATGTCAAACTGGAAAGCCAAAATGCTGTAACCATTAAGCAGGGCCAATAAAGATGGCAATTCTACGAAGAAAAATATGCAAACAAACATAAAAAGTTATATATGGAGTCAAACATAGGTGTATAGATGTTAGCATACCTAAGCTGACACCTTCGAAGGGTTTGCCCAACGGTGCGGATGTGAAAAGGCAAAACCACAAAAGAATCACAATAACAACGAGTACAACGAGCGAGAAAATTGTCAGTCCCCTACAAACAAAAGAAATGACAAACACAGTTCATACATTTATATAAATGTAAAGCAAATAATACGAAGTTATTTATCAGAATCGAGTATGTGCGCCCAATGTTATGCCATCGAATATTGTTATTTGTTTATGCATTATTGCTTCTTACCGCATATGTTTGGGACTGCGTAGCCACATCAGCGGACAGCAAAATATTCCTATTATAATAACCCAGTAACAAAAGGAGAAAGAAAATTGATTATCCGTTATGCGCTCGCCGACAAGCTCGAGATTTTGTGCTGCTATCAGTAGACTTGGTATGGCGGTGGCAAAAATACTTATGTCGAGCAAGATACGCACAAACAAGCTCAGGCAGGGGCCATATGCCAAATGGGCTATTGCTGCATAGGGATATCTGTAAAAAATTATTTCCATTAAATAAAGGTATGACTATGAATTTTTAAAAAGTTCAACGATTTCCTCCAACATTCAAAATTGTAAAATATATTAGAACATAAACGAAGTTACTATCACCCTTTAGATCCATTTCGGGCTTCCCATCTTCTAATGGAGAATGTTTATTATCATTCGAAAGAACATTCTTTGGCATTTATTTTTTGATAATTATCTCTGATCGCGGCTATGTCTCAGATAGTCCATCCGTTGAGCCCAATTTTCGATGACTCGTTCGAGCATTTCGACTGGTAGCTGGCGGAAAAGTCTAACGGTGTGATATCGCACGATCTTGGTAGCCAATCGACCAGTCTAAAACGTAAAAGTATCTGCTCACTAATATGTTTTCTCAATAAGTCCATTGATTGTGATGTTTGGGAAGTATCGCCATCTTTTTGAAGCTACACATCACATCACGTGCTTCAATTTCAGGCATTAAATACTCGGTTATCATGGCGCGATAACGGTCGCCAATGAAGGTTACGTTCTCATCGGCATTTTTGAAAGAATATGGATCGATGATTCTACACCAAACCGCTGTTTTTTTTTTTTTAAATGGCGGCTCTTGAATCTCTTCAGCTTGCTCCTCGTCCTAAATGCGACAATTTTGCTTGTTTACGTACCTATTGACCTAGAAATGGGCTTCATCGTAGAACAAAATTTGGCTTGAATTTCGTAATAAAGTTGAACGATTATTCAGGCTTAACCGTCCGGACCATTCTAATCAGGTCTAATGTTATAATTGAACTAAAGTTCCAGTAATCTTTCTAGACTTTATTCACAGTTTCCCTTTTTTCAACGTTTGAAAATATTATTTTCTAGATATTTCAATTTTTTCTTTTCTTTTCGGCTTAAGGTTAAGTAGTTAGCCTTTAGGCTGAGATTTATATTACGATCAATATATAAAAAGATTTTCAAATGGCGGTTCACACATCAGATCATGTTAAAGAAGTTTCTTGTAAGATTCATTATTTGTAATGAAGGTCGAATCTGTAGTGAATGAATAACATCAATCAGTCACGGTCGCTTTTATGAACCCATTCCACTGCTCTATGACTATAAACCGCTCATTCACCGCCTTGTTATCACTTGGACAGAGAGATCAATTCATCGTTCTGATCACTTTGATATACATTATATATATATTTATATATATAGTATATATACAAATATCAATCACCAATATCAATATAAAATAATATATGTATATAGCATACATATGTACATTTACATACATATGTATATGTATGTATACATCTAACTTTCTCATTTATTTCTAGGCATTACAGCAATCGTTGTGAGCACAAAACTACGATTCTAATCTTGTGCAATACTCGTGAGTGTATGAAATTATCTCGAGCATCCTCATACGACCCTGTTGACCGCGACGGCTTCCGTCAATATAAAAAATTGGTGCTGTTTCCGCGTTTTCACAATTATGTTATCTTTCTATTACACCTCATTCTAAATCTTTATTATTATTATTACTCGTATTTTTGAACTCACCTGCTCTTTTGTGATATCGACGGATCGAAGGACTCAGCCATAATCCAGCACTGACTGAGTAAAAAGGAAGTATAGATTTGTAGCGCTATAACGGACAAGACCAAAGGTATGCCCAGCACACCTAATTGCACCAGCAGAGCCGGGAGCGTTATTAATGGCAGCACACCAAATAAATCGACGACGTAAAGGACTGCAATGAAGAGTGTCAAATTCTCCTTTTCCTCGATTTTGTGCAAATGTGGCAGCGCACTAAAGCGCGCACGCGACAAAAATGGCCGCTGATCATTGTGGGACTGAATGGAAGGCGGCTCATTGGAGTGGTAATATGCGCGCGATGGACGCAATGCAGGCTTCTGCCGACGCTTGAAAAACATGGTGCACGGCGGATGGTATGTGTGTGTGTGTGTACTTTAAAAGAAAATACCGTTTTGGGAATTTACATTTCGGCCAATAAAATTTGTCATCGCGAACAGCCGCTATGTGGCGATACGGAGCGATGCAACTGCACGGTTTAAGTTAAGGCGAGCAACTGATGCATAGTTTGTATTAGAAAATTTCGCTCTGTCTACAGACTATATGCAGCGCATTACCGTTAAACATAAATACATATCTATGTGCAGGTATGCCTACAAACAATTTGTTCATTTGTGGTGAATTCGCTCAACTCAGCGGCGAGTCGTTGCTTAGTGGGGTGTGCTTAAAACTGTTGCAAGTAATTTGATCCTCCAGCAGTGGTGAACGGTTCTTACTAGCCTGTCGGCTTTAAACCATGTTTTTATATACATACATACATATACGTATGTTCAGAATGTATATATGTATTTGTACTACCACAAGATTGCAAAAATAATAGTTTACATGGAACAGAACCAATGCAAAGGGCAATAACATTCATGGAATTGTTACACTGTGTATACATACATATGTATGAACCGGACTGACAAAAGAACTATATACATATATATTTTACTTACAACAAATCTTTATTACCGCCTTTAAAATAGGCTCTTGAACCAGTAAAAGCTGGCCAATTAATCCAATTTTCTATAAACCTGTTATAAGCTTCGGCTGACATGGCTTTCGGTGTTTTCAGCCAATCTTGATCTTTTCGGTTTCAGCTAATTTTTTATCGTCATAATGATAAACACACGTGTTGTCTCCGTTAGTGATGCGTTATTGGGTTCTTAAGCATCTCTTCGCAACCTCTACTTGACATTTTTTGCAAAATATTCAAGTAATTTGGTGCGAGTCTAGCAGTTAAAGTCCTCATACCCAAAATATTAAGCGAAATAAATGTGTTGAGTCGATCCATGAGGGGCCTTCTCTGACTTTGAGGATGTTATTGTCATAAATAGAGTAATTTATAGAGGTTAGTTTTTGTTCTTCGAGAAAGGACTTTATTTCCCAATTGCTTACTCAGTCCGAAGTAGCACCTGTTAGCAAGAGTTATTCTGCGTTTGATTTCGTTGACATTGCTGTTGATGTTATTACTAGTTCCAAGATAGACGACTTCGAAGTTATGAATGTCATCAATGAATCGGACTTAGAGCTTTACTTTGACCACGCGTAGAACCGGTTAAAAAATATCAATATCAGAGAGTAATTTCCCCGGTCGATTGGTTGCTATGTATATAAGAACACACTCTCCAACAAGAAAATGGACTTATTTATTCTGGAGAAAATATTGGGTAAGGGAAACCTGTTGCTGACCATGCCCATCGACAAAACATAGATCCACTCGTATACAAGAGAGACCAAAGGTGAGTCAGCTTTTACAAGGCTATCCTATCGTCCGTTAAAGTTATGAACACCGTTTTCTAGGACTCACAAGGACAGAGGGCTTCACAATGTCGAAATCTGGGGCTGATTCAAAGCCGAATCGCAATGGCTCTTCCGCCATGGCAATACGCCGGCACAGTCCTCTGTTCCCACGACAGTCGGCTCTATGTAAGCGGAACGGACCCGAATTTTTATCCGGCCAAAGACTGTCAACTCGGTAGAATTCAACCGGTACCGGTGCTCCGCCATCGACATGGTATAATTCGTACCAACTGCTACCCATCCACCGTAAGAAGTAGGAGCTTTGCTGGACCAAGGATTACCATTTACTTCAAGAGGAAAATTGTAATTTTACTGAAATTGTTCTTCCCTCCTTTATATCCATTTGTTCCATAAGTACACCACTACAAAAATAATTACTATGACTATTCCAATTTGTATAACTTTTACTATTCGATGCACATCTATAGACGACTGTATATTGAGCTAAATATTCACATCAATAACGGGAAGCCCTTTTAAACCAATTCTATTCAACTCTCCGTCATTTACCTTTCTTTTCGCATAAAGTTTGCAATGTCATTGCACTCTCACCCGATGACAGACGAGAAACACTCATAATCACATTACAGATTATTTTCTATTGTGGCATTTTACTTTTGGTGACAATTCATGGCGAATAAAACATTGAAATGTTCTACTTTGTTGACGACCTTCAGAAACTTTCGCCAACTTCTCTGCTACCAAAGCGGGGGCTCAACAAAGGTACACTTCGCAGAAGTTTACATTTTTCTTAAATCGCTTAAGAAACTGGGTTACCTTTTCAGTTTTGATTATTTGCGGTACGAGTATATGTATGTGTGTAAATATTTAGTAGATATATGTTTGTATTTTGCAAATCTCTTATCGGCGAATGCGAAAAGTACTCAGCAGCATTCATCTATTGATGCCAAGTGGAACAAATAGCCGAATGCAAAGTCGTCCAACATGAAGAGGAGCAGAAAATCAATTTGTCACCAAAGTGGCGGCGGTGCAAACGCTCCGCAGCCACAATAGCGCTTGAGAATCGCACGAAAGCGCCGAGCGCTGAGCTATCATTGCTAAAAAGCAATTAAACAGCAATTGTCTAATGATTTGTGCTGGCACTTTTCACTGTTCTTAGAGCGGCGTATCGAAGCAGCCACCGACAATAAGCTTTGCGCTAAATACCGGAGCGTAACACAATTTTTTGGGGTTTTGGGTTTCGTATGTTTTATTTATTCTTTGTTTTAGCTTAGCAAATTATTTTATTTTACATCTTTTATGTGTGTATTTTGTGATTTAATATTTTTATATTCCTATACAGGGTTGCAAATAATGCATTAAAAAATTATTTTATTAACATTTAAATATTTTTTTTTATTTTGGAATCCTGAAAATGTATAATTTAGATAGATAATAGTTTTCGAATTTCAAATACCAAATACCGGATCGAAAAAGTAAAAAAAAATGAATGCCAAAAAACGTAATGAAAAATAAAAAAAAATAATTTAATAACAAAATATGTGGATTGAAAGATTAAAATATATTTTTTTTTTCATTCCAAATACCGGATTGAAAGATTAAAAATATTTTTTAATTCCAAATACCGAATTGAACGATGAAAAATATTTTTTTAATTAAAAATATGCTAATCGTAAGTTGATGATTAAATTAAAAATTAAAAAAAATTAAATTATTATAATTTTGTAGCGCTTGCTCACTTTATACAATTAAACGAATTTTATTTCAAAAATTTTTAATTCCCGATTTTGCAACTGAAAAATTAATTTAAAAAACTAAGCTTTGAAAATCTAATACCCAAAATTATTTTATAAAAAATTACGCAACCCTGCTCGTCTATACATACCTTACTTTGGTGAATTTAGCGAGAAAAATTCGGAATTGTGATATGCTGTGCATTTAAAGATAGAATATTTTATATCTAGGAAAATAAGCGTTTTGAAATTCATGAAGTGCTAAAATAGCTTTCTGCTTTAATCTAATATTATAGTCTATAAGTTTCACCACATCAAACTGCATGTAACTGCAAATTATCGACAAACATCACACATACACATATTAGAAGTTTCATTTCAGTTAAGCGTAAGCAAGTATAAATTATTTGAATATTTTTTCACTTTTCGCAAGCACTCTCAATTTACAACATCCTTTTTACAGCCATTGTCTGGTTGCATCATCATTCACATGTTTTCTAAGCGCTATCAGGAACATTACACCAATAATTTTAGACATTCACAGCATCTGTCTTTTTCTTTTTGGCCTCAGACTGCAAGGAGAATAAAGCGAATAACACAATTAATAAAAAAATATTGTTTTTTAATTTAAATTTGTATATTCACCTCATCCCAACTACTGCCAGCGCGCTGGACCTCCGTTGCAACTTTCGTACCCTTCTCGGACGTCACCACCTGCACAACTTGTCCTGGCCCATTACGACTTGGTAGCAACTTCTTGGCTGCGGCGATATTCTCATTGTCACCACAACAAAACACGTTCATGCTTGACGGCTTACGGTTATCTAAATTGAAACTATTTAGAAAATTTTTAATAGAATAGTCGCTCTGATCCATATGCACAGCCTTCACCGGCTCATCTGCATCATCTTCGTCATCAGATGGCGAATTATTGACGGATGAGCTGGGATTAGTATTAACACGATTTAAATAAAAGTTGTTATATTTTTGTGGGTATGTTGTTAAACGGTTTAGTCCAATCATATACTTACTAACCGCACAAAGTTTAAAGTAGCATAAGTAAAAACAATAATAAACATTTTTTAGTTTATTTTAAAAAGCTTGTGAGCATTTAAAAACTGTTATTCACAAGAAATTTTAATGAAAAATGTAATTAAATATTTTTTAGACTATATAGAAGTAGGAAGGAACTATATGAGAACTACCTATACAGGGTTCCGAATACAGGTTTGAAGGATCAAAAATATATTTTTTTATTTCAAACGCCGGATTGAACGCTGAAAAATATTTTTTTAAATCCAAATGCCGGATTGAACCATGAAAAATATTTTTTTTAATTCCAAATACCGGATTGAACGAGGAAAAATGTTTTTTTTATTTCAAATACCGAATTAAAAATAAATATTTTTTTGATACCAAATACCGGTTTGAAAAAAAAAACAATATAATTTTAAACCCAACTTTATAATTAAAAAATAAAAAATATGTTATTTTCGAATTCACATAGTTCGCGATTGCGTACTTCGTATTCCACCATTTTTGTCATCTTTTGAAAAGGAAGGCATATACATATTTAATAAAATTTTAACTAGTTCAAAATTTTTGTTGAAAATTAATTAATTTTAATTATAGTGCTTCAGTAAGAAAATTTTTAAATATTCTTTTTCATCTCTTTTCATTTAAGTAATTGTTACAGCGGTTTTTAAAATAAAAAAATATTTTAACATTTTTTTAATTTTATTTCGATTATGGGATTCAAAAATAAGTTTCCAATTTTCAATTACAATTTTCAAAAATTTTAATTTTTAATTCCAAATTTTCGAAAAATTCAACTTTTAATTCCAATTTTTGAAAATTCCAAAATGTTAGGTATTAAAAGTTACATGGAAATTTCGAAAGTGGTAATAAAACATTTAAATACTACTTTTAAAATAAATTAAAATAAAAAATTAAATTTTCAAGTTCTGATACTGATTTTTTGCTTAAAAATTATATTTAAGAATTTTAATTAATTAAAATTATATTTTAATTTTTAATTCCAATCAACATTACGATAAAAATTTAAAAGGAGTTTAATATTGAAATTATAATTTTTTATCCAAAAAACTTCCAGTAAAATATTCGCAACTCTGCCTATACTGCTATATGAGTATATATACCTATTTTTATATATTTCTCCTAAACATACATACATATGCACATATGTATGTATGTACACACATACATATATATTAAATGATGCATGTTTGTTTACATTTGGATGCGCACAATGATTTTACAAATGCTAACGCAGATAAACATACATATGTATATATATACATACATACATTTCTATGTGCTATTAAGACACACGGAAAGTAGTCATACATTAATTTTATATTTTTAAGAATATAAATCTGTCATAGAATAATCCGAAATCGACTTCTATGCCTCGTCTGCACATAGAAATACACATACATATATGTACATATATATGTATCAAATGATATGGAAACACTGAACATTTCATTAGCATGCAGTTGGTTAGTAAACTGAATTATTACAAATTCAAATACAAACAAATTGTCAATCAGATTAAAGGCAACTCACTCTCCATTAATAGTTTCCACTTAAATGTGACAGGTTGTCGGTTTGTTTCTGCAATTTTTAATCGCATGAAACTGCTTTTTAAACTTGTAATTTTATAAGGCGGAGTGATGTTGTCGGAAAGAGCTTTATTTACGGTAGTATTATGTCACCTAAAGCTCAGTTGACCCAGGAAAAGTTAAAATAGACAAAACGCAAGGTTATGTATTGAGTAGCTGTTCACAAATCAAAGCTCTTTCAAGTACTGACTTATTAATATTTTTTTTATTTTGTTGATGTAATGATGTTGAACTTTTACTATATTATGATGAAATTCTCAAGGGCAAAAGGAATCTGATAATAAAATCGCCGAAACTGCGAAAGTTTCAAACTTTTGTAATCTGACTTTCGTCAAAATTAAAACTATACTGAACTATATCCTAGTGCTTTTGTGTATATAATAATAAATATCATGACCTACTTGAGTACCCAAGTAAATATACACGCAAAAAATATTTTATAAATGAGTGTAACTTACGTTTTACAATTAAATAATCCTTGCATTTGAATATAGTCAATGACCCTGTCATCAAGCAAGTATTTCACAGACTGATCGCGCGAAATAAGACGTCGTATTAATGTTGAACTCATCTCGTTTAGTACCCAATTCGTTATTAACGTAATATGTTTCTTTGATAAGAAAAAAGTCAAAATAATTTTGTGACCACTAGTAATCAAAACAAAACTGTTGATAAACCATACCTGATATTTTGTCAACATATCTGACTCGAAAATGAATTTTTCAGGATTAGAGCCATTACGTGAGATAACCACTAAACCATGATTGCCAACAATATCTTCAATCTTAAAAAAATTAACAAATGAATGAAATTGTATATCAAGTGTCTGTAATATATTTGCGCTAATGCATACATCCTTATCTGCCCATAACCCCGGCACTGCAAATGATTCTAGTAAATCAGCTCCACACAGCAATTTCAATTGTACACCATCCTGCCGCTCACGCAAACCGGGAGGCATCCAACTAGGTAGAGTACCGTTCATGTCACTTTCTAGTGGTGAATTGATATAGTTATTTATATAGTTTTGATGGTACTGCAGAACGGAGATTGTGCGTGACCATTCCGTTTGCTGTATTTCCCAGTCTGAGGGCTTAAAATTAAAAATTTAAAGAGTTAATTAATAAATAAAAGTCTGAATAGATGGTATAACCAACTTACTTTAATCCATGTTGAGGATTGCAATGCTAATTTTAACATAGCAAATCGATGTGTACCAGCAACGAGTCCTTTTTTCTGGTATGAATCGTGTGTGGGTGAAACGATGCCACCAATGACGTGATGTGTTCCTTGTGTTTTGTAATAATCACGGGCAATTTCTATATCATAAAGGAAAAATAAAATAAAAAATATATTTCATATATTCGCATATTTAATGTGAATGCGTTTAATAGTATTTCACAATCTTACCGAACATGCGAAAGTGCATTGGTGTCGGTGGGCTGAAGGAACCACAGGCTATCAGAACTATCCGAGGCAACACTCGCTGATTATTCATTTGTTCATCTTCAATTATTGTCGACATTATGGTTGTTTATATAATTCTTGTCTTGAACAATAAAGAGAAAAATACGAAAGTGTATTTTGCAATCACGGCAAGTTGACCTTCGAAACAATGAACTAATGAAACCGTAGAAACGAAGATAAGTCGTAGAATGAAGTTGTGCATTGATAAAAACACTTTATTATCTTATTCTAAATAATACTTACGTTTAATTAATCTCAGAAGTATTTTATAAATACAGTTAATATAAAAATCTATGAACTTGTGCAATATTTTACAATTTCTACAGAAAACTTTAAATCATATGTTTGTGCGTTTATATTATTCAATATTTACGAAACTTGTGCAAAGGGCAAAATAAAATAAAGTGAGCGCCATCTGCTGGCCTAATTGTATAAGAAAAAGAGAACGTAATATATGTTCAAGATGCCACCCCTTATATGTGCTTATTTCGTGTTACGAATAGATCATAATGGTATATTATTGTTAAACTAATTATAAAATTTAAATCAACTGTTCATAATTATTTATTCATAATTTCGTGTGTGAAATATTATAACCAATTTTTTTTATTATTTATGTAGCCGTAATTTATAACTGTTATACACATGTAATAAAGTTATGTTACTTTTTGGTTTCTTGTGAATCGATAACTTTAACAAGTACTACCAACCTGACAATGTTCACTCAAACTGACAGCAAACTGACAAGTAAATTTTTTTGTATATTTGTAGTCAGCCGTAATTATTGCAATTGTCGTGCGTTGTGCAAATAGTAATAGTGATCATAAGTATTTAAAAATGAATTTATGAAAAGTTCTACTGGCGAAAAACGTAGGAAATTCCGCCAAATGAGCATGGCATTGGTGACCGTGCAGCGTTCGCCGAGTGTTACTGGTTCGCCGCCACAATGTGGCTCGGTGAGTTTGTTTGTCCCACAAAGGGAGCGACTCTAAAAAGATGGAAAACATTTTTCCACTCCCTTTTATTTGTTAAAATTCAGTGAATTCCGTAAAGAGTTATTGTTTAGTGATATAATATGTACCTTATTCAATTTTTCTTAAATGTTTTCCACAAATATGTACAATACATAAGTGATGTGCAGTGACTAAAATAATTTTCTTCTGTATATATTGAAGGGGAGGAGACGTAATTTCACATCTACTCCCTATGCAGGAAAATGAAATTGTGACAATTCCACCTCCCTAAATCCAGCAGAAATGAAATTCGTCAAAATAATTATAGTAAGAGGCAAATATGTGTATTGAAGCAGAAAACTTAAATACCCTAGTGACTTTATATCTTACTCGATCGTAGGTTGGCCGTTTTTTTTGCATAGTGCCTATGTTAGTAGTTTGCTGATGTTTCTTTTCTTACATACATATTTCCTCGTTGCCATTTTATTGTCGCTACAATCATACCGAAATGTGCAAAAAAGGAAAAGTGCGTTGCGCAAATGCCAAATTATTCACTTTTTTCATATGTGGCCAATGGTGTTGTAGTTGGCGTTGACTTCGACGTCGCGATCATCCGTGCAAGCATTTATGTTCTTTCTTTAGTATATGTTTATATCGGCTTTTGTTTTGCTTTTATTTCTTTACATTTGTTTTGTATTTAGTATGTTCGAAAGGCTGATCTAAGTTTGATAATGCATGCAGTCCGTTGTAATAATTGTTATTTCTTGTTCTTTTTTCTAAAACTTGATTAATAAGCGAAAATAAAAATGAGTAATTTAGATGATGCTAGCACTTCCGGTGTTTAATTGAATGTCAATTAAGGCGCTAACTAAAACATGCATTTACAATAACAGTGTTAAATATAAATCTGTCGTAATCTCAATAGTGCACATACATATATTATTTGTATATATAGTATGTATATACATTTGTATATTTAATATATTTGAAGAAAATATATTTTCAGCCCACAATTTTCTTGACCTTGTTCTGAACAGACGCAGACGCGAACATCAATGCTATTACGAATATATATATGTATGTATGATATGAAGTTTATATGTAAAATATGAACGTATGTACATACATACTATATCTTTATATACATACATACATACATATAAGCACATTTTAGATCGACAACAATTATAATTATTAGCATTACCGTGAATATTTTGGTATATTCGCATATTCCATGAATGGTCTCTTTGTTTTGCCTCATATCAAATATTTTGTTTGTATGTATGTATATATACTTGTGTGAATGTTTACGCGTTGTTATTTTACATTGCTAAATAAGTTTCCTTGTTTGGTTGCAATTATTTGGTTGTTATGGCATCACTGATTGTTATCAATGATGGAGGTTTTAAGTCTTGCTTATCATAGGGGTTTATTATGACTCACACATTTTACTGCCCAACAATTATAAGAGGGTTATCTATTGATAGTGTTTTTAATTATACAAAAAGTTAGAGTATTAAAGTGTTTGAACGAAAAAAACTACGTTTTATATGTTTTTCAACTCTTATTTGTATATAATAAGAAATAATAAAATATTTGTAAATTATTTCATTTCACTTTATCCATTATTGATATGAAGGTCCTATCCTCCTTTCAGAGTCATTAACTAATAATTTGATATTTATAGCTAGTTAACATGTGTAGCTAGTATGTAGTGAATACAGTGTAGAATAGAGGGGGTATATCTGGAACAATTCCGCCCGGTGTTCTCAGGAAAGCCCGGTGCACTTCAACAATGTTTTGCAAATTTTGTTCCGGCAATAATACAATCGAACTCTGAATAAGAATTTATTAATATAGATGGGTCTTTGATTCATCCTATTTTTCACTCCTATCAAAAATTGTTCGCAACAATTATTTATAAATTGCTGTTTTATTTACAGGAAGGAGAAACTGAGGATGATGAAGGCAATAGATCTGAAAAGAGGTAATATAAATACAAACATTGCCCTGATGTATTCTTAAATTATATATTTTTTCACACTTCTTATAGCGAATGCTTCTTTGCCGTTAAGGACACTGTTTTGGGACTTGCTCTTAAAGATGTTCCAGCAAAAACTAATGAACGTCGCGCAAGTACAGATTCGGCGAAATCTACTAATAGCACACAAAGTAATAATTCTGATATTCAACAACACTTACAATCAATGATTGATCTACTTTACCCAGAAGAAACCTTGAAGATGGTAAAATATTCAACTGGTACATATTGTAGTATTATAAATAACTAAAATATTTTATTTTTCATATAGGCTGTTAAATTAGAGTCCCAACGACCGAATCGCACAAGGTATTTAGTGATTGTATCACGTTGTTGCTACCGCCCCACAACCACCGATCGAAAAAATAAAATTATGCGACATAATTCGACAAAAGCGAACAATGCCATAGCATCGGCAAATATCGTTACTATGCGTCAATCGTCAGCGGATAGTATTAAACGAACGCCACAACAGCAGCAGTCACAAACGGAGTCAAGTAGTGGCGGTGAGGAGTCAACGGATGCTCAAGACAAAAATTACACCAGCGGATCTCAATCTGCGAAAGCAACTCAACGGCAGACCATAAAAAGTGATACAGAGAAAATCAGTGCCTCAGGCGATAGTAAAATTTGCGAGGATGGTGTCGAAGAATCCTGTCTACTGGGCATTGACTGTAACGAACGTACCACAATTGGACTTGTATTGCCTATACTTGCCGATACGACAATACATCTTGATGGTGATGGGTAAGTCTACAAAATGTATGCCTACATATTATTTTATATTAATTAAATAAATTTTATTTGCTTAGTGGTTTTAGCGTTTCAGTTTATGGTAAAACCCATATTTTTAAGCCTGTTTCTGTGCAAGCCATGTGGTAAGTTTATGCTTATACATAATAATATACTAATGTAAAAATCAACTAATCTTTAATTATTTTTTTGTAAGGTCTGCATTACAAACATTACATAAAGTATCGCAAAAGGCTCGTGAGAATAATTTCTATCCGCGTGGACCATCGCACGATTGGACATCATTTTATGATAGCCATATCGAATCTGAACAGTCTTGCCTGAATGAGTGGAATGCTATGGACTCAATCGAAAGCCGACGTCCCCCTTCGCCAGATGCCATAAGAAACAAGTATATCAAGAAAAAATTTACAGTTATATAGCATACATTATTAATTCTATTCTTATGTATTTATTATAGACCAACAGCAAAGGAGGAAACGGAAAGTGTTATAAAAATGAAGTTGAAGGAAATAATGATGTCAGTGGATTTAGATGAGGTTACCTCAAAATATATACGTGGTCGACTTGAAGAACTACTTGATATGGACTTAGGCGAATTCAAGTCATTCATTGATGCGGAAATGTTAACCATCTTAGGTCAAATGGATGCGCCAACAGAAATTTTCGATCATGTCTATCTTGGTTCGGAATGGAATGCCAGCAACTTGGAGGAGTTGCAAAAAAATGGGTATTTTATTATTTTTATACTAATATTCCATTTCTATTGTTTACAAAAGTACCCCTTATTAATATGTATTTATTGCAGTATACGCCATATACTTAATGTAACTCGCGAGATCGACAATTTCTTCCCGGGTGTATTTGATTACTTTAATGTAAGAGTATATGATGATGAAAAAACGAATTTGTTGAAACACTGGGACAACACATTTCGTTACATAACTCGTGCCAAGTCGGAAGGCTCCAAAGTACTGGTACACTGTAAAATGGGTGTCAGCCGATCGGCATCAGTGGTAATCGCTTACGCCATGAAGGCATACAACTGGGAATTTAAACATGCACTGCAACACGTTAAAGAACGCCGTAGCTGCATAAAGCCGAATAAGAATTTCCTCAATCAATTGGAAACTTACCGCGGCATGTTGGATGCAATGAAGAATAAAGAAAAACTGCAGCGCAGTAAAAGTGAGACGAATTTGAAAAGCACAAAAGACGCGCGTCTTCTGCCTGGCAGTGAGCCCACACCACTCATACAGGCCCTAAATCAATCCAAATCGAAGTCAACCGGCGGTCATGATGATGTAAGCTGTGGTGATAACGTTGTGGCTTGTACCGATGGGAACATTTTGAGTGGCAAAAGTGTTGGACGATCAAAAGTTTCAGCCGCCATTAATAGTGGCGGCACAAATGAAGCCAAGCAACGTCGCCTGGTGCGTCGGTCCAGTAGCACATCACCGCAGGCGGTGCCACACGTGCCACATATGACAGTAGTAATTAAACAGCAGAGTCAATCGTTGGAAAATCTAACGCCGGAACGAAGTGTAGCAGAGGAGCCGAAGAATATGCGTTTTCCCGGAAGTAATGGCGAAAATTATAGTGTTACGCAAAATCAAGTACGCCACATACAAAAGAATGTACAACCGCCGCCACCTCCACCGCCGCCGCCTCCTTCAACCATTTCCCAACATCAGTTACAACAAAAGAAACAGAAACAACAAATAGCATCTGTACGTACTCGTGTACAGGATCTCGAAACACATACAAATACACGTAAGACGGCCGACGATCGTAGATCTCTTAACTTGCAATTCGGTCGCTCGGTTTCGCACGATACTGGCACAACAGTAACACGTATGGAAATGTTACCTTGTTATGGCGGCGACGGCACAGTGCAAACTGAGCACAGCCCCGTTTGGACATCGTCTGCAAAACTCATAACACAGACATCCAACCTGAAATCTGCTGCCGAAATTGGAGGTGGCGACGAGGCACTTGTTCAGAATAGATCAAGTATGTGTTCCGACACCACAAATGTAAGTGATGATATTGCAAATAATGTAATGGATGCATCTCCCACTGAGCCTACAAAAGAGGAGCAATTCAAATTGGACGGCAGACGTCATAGCCGCAAAACTCAGTCCTGGACTGCAATCAGTGGTACAAGTGACTTGAGTGGTGGCAGCAGAACCGGTGGTATTGTTTTAGATCGTCTCAACGTTCTGGGTGCAGGTACGAGTGCCAGCAGTTGTGCTAACAGCAAATTGGGCTCTAATAGCAGTATTGATTCGATCTCATCGAGCGTCGCATCTTCGACGACTACCACATTAGAGGAGCGAGTGATAACTCGAACCCATAGGCATCGGGATTTGCCCTCACGACATGCCTCTTGGGGTTCAGGAGATACGAGAAGCGCTGTACCAGTACGAAATAGTTCCTGGTCAGCATATGACAGCAATCGCAACTCCTGCCAATATGGCGGCGGGGCAATACTCGAAGGGCAAATACATGAACTTAACATCAATAAGAGCAATAAGACTGCCACACAAATTTACCAGAGTGGATCGATGCAATATCAGCATCAACACCATGTGGGAACGGTGAAGCGCACTAAACAGAAATTGGAACAATGCGGTAGCACTGGCAACAATCATACGCTAAAGAAATTGTGTTCAGAAAATGGTGAGCGTTCGTCTGATGAAACCACAGTAGCCAACAGTGCAAAGCGCATCGCCAAAGGTGCAATTAATTTGTTTCGAAGTGCTTCAGCTGCCGGTTCGACACGCACCCGTTGTCCTCCATATCGCTGCAACAGCGTCGAAATTGTACCCGGGGTTACAAGTACTTCAACTGGCGGTAGCAATGCCGGTGCGGACGTATTAGCATGCCAGATGGTTATGCGTCGAAGTGACGGCAGCCGGCCGCTCCACAATGACTTATTTTCAGCTTCCTCTGCTCCCGAATCGTACACAATATCCGATATAGAGAATAAAAATATGTTACCACCTGAATCTGACACAGTCACAACTCTAATATCCGGCGTAGACGAAGATGAGGAGATCGTATTAATGCGAGGAAATGTTGGCAGTGGTGCTAACATCACTGATCAACGTATCTCCGGTACTGTGCAAATACTCAAAAAAAGTTTTGAGGCCAAAGCGGGCAGTGGTAATAGTGGCAGCGGTGCCACTAGTGGAAATGTATTACAAATACAAACAGCAGTCTTGCCTGCGAAGAAAGGTCATCACTCATTGCCTTCTTCACCAGTGGCGCAGCATGCGGATCCACATCATTCCCGCCAACACAATCCGCAAATTGCATTGACTGCAGACGTTACAACAACAGCTTCTACAACGCACAGTCTCACCGCAGCACCACTCTGTGAGACTGAAACAGCTCCTGAAATGGTTGATACGACATCAAGCACTATAAACGCAATAACGCAGTCTATATTTACGCCCGTCTCTACTGCATCCACGACAATGTCAGTAGCATCGTCGTCTTCGTCTACATCGTCGACATCATCGAGCATGTCTGATCCATATGTTGACCGCAACGTTAAGGTGCTGGTGCATAAATACCAAACGCCAACTCCGATCATGCCCACAAGCAAACAAGATTGCGTTGTGGGCTCTAACCCAATATCTTCAAATATGTCCTTCTCATCTCCTTCATCCTCCTCCTCATGTTCAGTACCAACAACACTAGCGTCGATTGCTAGTTCCACCAGTCATTCGAAACCCCGCCGTCATTCCTATTATGAAAGTGGTGGTCATGCGTCGCACAAATCTATATCGATGGGTAGTAGTAGAACTGGCGGCGCTATTGGCGGTCGTTTGTCACACCACGAGTATAGTGATGGCAGGCCGCCTCCTGCACCAGCTAAGACCACTCAATCATCGCATGGCAACAATTCTCAGCCACCTTTGGGAGACAATGCCCAACAGCAACCACAACTACAGCAGCAACAACATCAGCGTCGTTTACAACAGCATGGCCGCACGCATCCACTCAGCCGGCTAACGTTACCAAAACAGAGCTTCAATACAGCCGCTTACAATACCATGTAAATTATATCAGCGATGTCGCACCGTCCCCTTAACCAAAATCTGTGTTTGGTGTACTCATTTGTATAATGTTGTAACAGCACTTCTTCACAACCACGCCCCGAAAAGCGAAAAACTCATACACACGCATCATTTCAGTGCACTGTTGAACCGCCCTGATATTTTTTTATAATGTTAGTGAGTGTTTAAGATCTGTGTAAAATTTATATGCTCAATTAACCACCAGTTATTCTTTATCAGCTTCGTTTCCCGCGCAACCGCTTCTTTGCATTTCTAAGCATTTTCTAACCAATCCCTAAACTATATAAGTATTTTTCTAAGGGGGAAAAAGTTTGTTGCTGCTTGCATTTCTAAAATATTTGTTTATTTTGATATTGTCCACTGCCAGCGCGACAAAAAATTGTCTTCCGACTACGCTTCATTAATCAGCTTTAATCGACATGCAAATAAACTCAATCACAAAAATGGAATTTAAGTTCAAGTGCACTTCAGTCGTCATAGCCAAGAAATATCAAAGATGATAATTTTAATAATTAGTATTCTAAATATTTTGCATTTCTTCGCCGCAACTTAATTTTTTTTTCAGTGAACTTTTTTTTTTACATAGCGTTTTCTACGTGTGTGTGTGTGAGTATTTCACGCTATTTTACATTATATTTCGCCCTCACAATATCACTAAGCACGCTAATTTCTTTCCGTAGTTCACAGCTTGTTCTTTAAACTTTTATTATAACTTAAAATTGTTAGCGATGCAATGTACTGATATACATAGTTATATATACATATATTCATTGCTAATTTCTATTTTTATTCATATCCAATCTCTCATGCCATTATCTTTTCCATGTACCGACTTATTTGTATTATTATTATATTCTGATTTTAACAAAATCATTATTATTTATAAACATAAAGATCGCATTAGAAAACGTAAGGAGCAGTTTTTATGTATGTACTACTACGTAGCGCTTTTTACCATTGCCGTACTGTATTTGTATTTTAATTATAAGCATTTGCAACAAATTCGGCACGACTCACCAATAAAACCATAAAATATATATTTATCCTACACATACACAGGAACAACTCCAACTACCACAATACCGCAATCATATTATATTTTGAAAACAGCACATTGCAAAAAAATGCATATTTAAATTTTTAACGAAACAAAATTCAGCATAAGGCATACAAAATATTTAAAAATAAAAAACAGTCGTCAAATCATAACATTAACTAATTAGCCAGCAACAAAAAAGCAAATATTTTGTAAATATTGTAAGATTTTTCTATTTTTATGTTTGTATGAACAAATGGTTTTTAAAATACCTATTAAAGCTCATATTAAATACGAAAAAACTTTGGATTTGTTATTTTTATATTGAAAGAGAGAATTTTGCCACAATATTAATAAGTATATGTATATTGATAAAAAATTCTGCGAAACATTTCATAGGATCGAATGCAACGTATTATAGTACCAATGGAAGTCGCGTCAAAAACGAATTTATATCCGGCTAAGGGTCTGACCCCAGGGACATTCGCCATCCTTTTTGGGAAACATTTCATCAAAGAATTCAAGAAATTTAAATTCAGTTTACTGTTGTTTTAATTTTTGTTTTATTATTGTAGCAACAGACTGTGTCGCCCCAATGTCTGCCAGGATAGGCACAAGATAATATTTTTAATAACATACCTTTTCTCACTAGTAATACATGACAAGGCCAAATGCCTTAAAATTACTTATAAATTTTATTTAATTAATATTTACCGGTACTCAGTACTATATATAGATATAAAAGTATTGTTTATAACTTTCACACATTTTATACGTTTTGCGTAATTTTTAAACCCACTATTGGTTATTTCGCTGGCAACACCAATATTCACCGAAAAAAGGCAGCACTGACTAACATCAATTCTACGTCAATATTTGTCAAATTCTCGTTTTCATCTGTTCCTTTGGTAAGGTTTTCCAATTTTTGCATAGAAAAGTCGAAAATTTGTGCAATTTTGTAGCGTATAAACGCTGATCGGGAAGTTGTAATGCAATAAGCAAGTAAATAAATTAACATCGGAAACGGGGTAATCTAAGTTCATTGTGTAAAAACATTGAAAAAGTTCTGTAATACGTGGCGTTAGATGATGTGCTAATTACTTTTTTTTTTTCTTTCTTACTGATGTTCTTAATTTTACACCGTGTGTACAATTGATTGTGCGACGAACTTTATACATTTGTTGTTTGTTGGTTGTGTTGTGGTGGTGGGGCTGGCGGCGCTGGCAACGGTATTTGTTCAATTAACAACTTGTCATATAGAAATAAAAATAAGGTTCGAGGAGCAGTAGTAAAACCGGGCAGGAGTAGGGGATCATCAATTGAAATTATGTCGGACATGCTTCTTAATAAACCGACTCCTGAACGGAGTGTCGCAGGAAGTAAAGACCCGGAAATGAAAGGTTGGCTTATGAAGTGGACCAACTATATTAAAGGTTATCAACGACGTTGGTTTGTCCTATCAAGAGGTGTTTTGAGTTATTATCGCAGCCAAGCTGAAATGAATCACACATGTCGCGGTACTATATCGCTTCACGGTGCTCTTATACACACAGTGGATTCGTGCACTTTTGTTATCTCAAATGGTGGTACACAAACGTTTCATATTAAAGCTGCCAATGAGGTAGAACGACAATCTTGGGTTACGGCTTTGGAATTAGCCAAAGCAAAAGCAATACGTACTATGGAAACCGAGGAAGAGGAGGAAGTTGAAACGTCACATGTGGTACCTAGCCAAGAAATCAACACAGTGATGGCAGAGCTAACAGGTCGTCTTGAGAGTTTGCGCACCTGTTACGATTTAATTACTAAACATGGCATTGCTTTACAGAGAGCACTAAGTGAGTTAGAGTCGAATGACGAAGAGTCACTTGCCAGTCGCACAAAGATTGTTAATGAGCGGGCTACGCTGTTTCGTATTACATGCAATGCAATGATTAATGCATGTAACGATTACCTACGCAGTGCTGAGTCGCAAGGCCATAAGTGGTCGAAAATGGTTGAGCACGAAAGAGAGCAACGACAACGGCTGGAAGAAATGGTTGAAATGTTAGCCAAACAGCAAACTCGCCTCGAACAGGCAGCACACACAGCCGCGCAACATAATAAACCGCTAGCAATAGCAAACGAAAGTGCAGCTTCACCAAATGCTGTTACATCTGACGACGAAAACGAATTTTTTGACGCAGAAGAGAACAACGGAGTATTCGGCGAAAATTCACCGAATGAAGCTAGTGGATTTGTAATGACATTGCCTTCAAAAAGTAGTACTCATAAAGGGGAGGATGTTGAAGATGGATCATTTGTTATGAAACTACAAAAAACACGCTCTAACTCAGAGGAACAAACACACCATAGCAGTTCTTCAGAAAATGAAGAACTTAAACTAACCGAATCCGAGCCTCAGCAAGTTGTTGTTATAAGCAAAAAAAGTAGCATTATATCTCAAAAAAGTATCTCCAAACACAATAATGGAAACCAGCAAAATCAAAAGGTCGCACAACTACCTAAGACAAATCGGCAACGACGTACGCGCGTACCAGATAAACCCAATCATCCACTTAATCTATGGTCGGTAATGAAAAATTGCATCGGTAAAGAACTTTCGAAAATTCCAATGCCAGTTAATTTTAATGAGCCTTTGTCAATGCTTCAACGACTTACGGAAGATTATGAATATGCCGATTTGTTGGACGCAGCTGCACGTTGTACAGATGAATGTGAACAGTTGGCATATGTGGCGGCCTTTACAATTACTAGCTATGCAACAACGACAAATCGGACTGGCAAACCTTTCAATCCACTTTTAGGTGAGACGTTTGAATGTGATCGCATGGATGACCTTGGATGGCGGGTCCTCGCTGAACAGGTTTCACATCATCCACCAATGGCTGCTTTACATTGCGAGGGGCGTGAATGGACCTGCTGGCAGGAATTCACAATGACAAGCAAATTTCGCGGAAAATATCTGCAGGTAAGTCAGTCCTAAAATTTAAACATTGAAGAAAATATTTCAATGTTTTCAATTTTCGCTTTATTACGATTCTGCAATAATTTCGCCAATTGCTTTTTTTATGATTCAATATGTACACACATTCAATCACCTACAGTTTACGAAATAGGTTTAATTAAATAACGATGTCATTTACGACACGCAATTTAAATAATATACATATGTATGTACATATGTTGAAATTGCATGTTTTATATTCATATTCGTTTACGTATATACATATGTATGTATGTGTAGACTCAATAATACCCTGTAGATAAATAGGGATTTTATAATTACCAAATGAATGACACTTAAATTTATTTTCAATGCTTTGAAAATGTAATATGTTTATTAAAATATAGCACTGTTTAACTTTAACATAATACCATAAACATGGCATTTTATCACAGTAAACTCAGTTTGTTCATATACATATATACATAAATGAATGCTTTATATAAGTGCATATGCATAAATTTGTGACCGTTGTGTTCAAGTTCAATTGGTTCCTAATAAAAATACAGAAAATTTAAATGATCTTTCAATCGCTTTCAGGTCATACCGCTTGGGAGCGCATACGTAAATTTCCCCGCAACTGGTCATAAATACACGTGGCGTAAAGTAACGACGACCATTAATAATATTATCGTTGGAAAATTATGGGTCGATCAACATGGCGACATGGAAATCAGAGGACTCAATGCAGCATCCGGTCTCACATGTCATCTTAAATACATTGCATATTCATACTTTTCACGCGAGCAACAGCGTCGCGTAAAGGGCGTGATCATGGATCGGAATAAAGAAGTCAAATGGGTGTTGCGTGGCACTTGGGATGCTTCTATCGAAATTGCGCCTGTACTTTCAACTTCCGGTTCCACTGATAGTCCAGTTTACCAAACCGGTGGTTACAAAACAGTGTGGACACGACGAATGCAGGCACCAGATAGTGACAAGTTCTACAACTTTACAACGTTGGCAGCCCAATTGAATGAACCCGAAGAGGGAGTTGCACCTACCGACTCACGTCTTCGTCCCGATCAACGTTTGATGGAAGATGGGAAATGGGATGAGAGTAATCGTGAAAAGCTGCGACTGGAGGAGAAGCAACGTAGAAAGCGGCGAGAACGCGAATCGGAAGCAGAAGCTGCAGCAAACGAGGGTCGTCCATATCAGCCATATGAACCGTTATGGTTTAGACGAGAAAAGGAAGAGGGTAGTGATAATTTGGTGCATGTTTTTAATGAATCCTATTGGAAGCACAAGCAAGATCAAGACTGGTCTCAATGTCCTGACATATTCTAAATGTAATAAAACGTTTTTACCAAAAGCTTAACAGCGAAACCCACTAACATAATACATGAAAATTTAAAAGTTTAAATGCGAAAGTTATATTATATAATATTAAACTAAAAGTGAAGTAAAACTTAACAAAATATACCTACATACACATACTTAGAAAATTATAGAAAGACGAAAATGCACTCAAACGAATAATTTTAGATGAAAAAAATAAAAACAAAATTTGGCAAAATGAAATACACTATAAATCCATTAGAAAAAGTGAAAGTAATGTTTTACAAAAAAAAATGTTAAAAAGTTAAGAAAATGTAATGAATATTAAAATAAAACCAAAAACAGAAAATGTTTCTTCATAATGAACATCAGCATTTTTGTATGAGTTGATATGAACAAAGCGTTTAAAAATATTGGCTGAAAGAAAATAAACTGCGAAGCGAATCCGAATGCATATACAGCAATCGAAGGCAAATAATTAAAGAATATCGTACAATAAACAATATCGCTATTTGTTAGTTTAAGGAAATATCTTCGAATTGCTGCTGGTATTTTGCAGTTTATTGCCGCGAACAAAACGCCATATATCGGCCACGCACCATTTGCCGTCATTAATACGAGCCAACAACCAACATACCTACATACTTATATAGTATGTAAATAGATATGAATGTACAGCAGAAAACAAAAGTATGCTTGGAATATGCATTATACTAAACATCAACGTTACACACTCTACTCTAATTAACTTCCTACTCGTATTATATTGCTTAGTTTGTAATGTAAATGTTTTCTTTCCTTTTTAATGTAAATAAATGCAAATTGCAAGCTAAGAAATACACATATGTTACATGTTAAAATCGAAAACAATTATTATTATTATTATTATTATTAAAAATTATAATGTAGTATTATTGAATTAAAAAAAAAAAATAGAAATTCATGGTTAAATAAACACAGACACACACAAACACAGGTTTTTCTTCAAGTGCATTTGCAAAGCGGGCGACAACTGCTTTTATGACACTATTTATTACTAATGCTACCTAGTACAGCGATTTAAGTGACCACAGAATGCTGATTAGTAAAATACATTTTTTTAAGAAAAATGTTTAAAAGCCAAATATTGCATATGTTCGTTCGGCATGTGAGTCATTGTCAGGTGCTTATATACATATGTATAGTATGTATATTATTTTTACGGCCTCCTTATTCAGTTAAGTGTTTGACCAGCAATTCTGTTATTAGAGTTGTAAACCGATAAGAGTTCAAAGCCAATACATAATAAACCTGTACTTGTCAATAGAGGTATACCCAGCAGACAAATCGACTAAATTGTGCATAATATGGTCTCTAGTGGTTATAGCAACAATTAGCGGCAATATCTACTAAGAATTGATAATGAGAAATTGTATTGCTGCAATAGGACTCTACACATAAATTCTTAAACGATTACGCAACCAAATTCAAGGGTGAGTCTATACAAGTCATTTAAATAATTTCAAATATTGCAATTTCTTTCATATTGACTCACTTGTCACGACTGCAGAATGTTAGCAAATTATTTCTGAGCTGTAGGTCGTGAAAAACTTTGTATTGAATTTCTAATTTGTTTTCAGTAAAATGTATTAAAAAATGTAATTCCTTAACAAAAAATATTTCTATTGCACATGTCTGTGTTTATATTGGAAAATGTGTAAAGAATTTCCCCTTAATACAGCCTAAGCTAGTCTTCTTAAGACAAACTATTGAAACTGAAATACAGTTTATGCATAATTAATTTTGATTTTAATTTAAGAATTCAATAGAAAAATGTATTGAGGTCACAAGTTTCTATTTGTGTTACAAACTAATTCTCTACAATATAAGTAAAATATAAAGCTTTTTCATTCACATTTTTTTTATCTACTTTTGATTTAAATTATCAACAACATTAAAGTGTTTCCTCCAGTTTTGTTTTTTTATTCGTATATTTTTTCATCACAGTGAACACAAACATAATTTTACCATCATTTCTTTTAAACATTATTACTTTATATGTAATGGGGAAAGTGCAACAAATGGTTTCTAAAGCTATTCAGCTGTTTTGGTGCAGAACATTTTTCACGGCTTACGCTTGTCTATCCAACAAATTATCTTGCTATGAATTGGCATTTTATGTTCATATGTGTGATTATTAATAAAAATTAACAACAATCCTATTGCGCAGACAATTAAAAAATAAGATATATACATAAAGGCATACATATGTATATAAACAAAGCAGAAGTGATTGTGTCACACTACTTATGCTGTACATAGTGTAACCTATAAATCGCCAGTAGTTTGTGTTTTATTCAGTATGTTTAAGGACTTGAGGAGCGCTTCCACTGACGGATCACGACCGCGAAAACGGCGAAATACTTCTGCTGTAGGCACGGAACCACCTAGCGCTAGGAAAGTCTCCTTGAAGCGTTGGCCCGTCGTCGTCATTTCAGCTGGTGACTTGTCTGCAAATTCGGAACTAATGTCAGCAGCTATCACTTTCGAATACAGGTGACTGAATTGTGCAGCGCCCCAGTCGCCAGAGAATATTTCCGTCAAAGAACAAGGGTGCGCGTCTTTTTTGTCTAGAGGCATGCACTGATAGACAGGCCACAGCTTTTTAACTACATCCAGCCAAAATGCGTCGGATTGGTGTAATTCAATATCCAAATCTGCGATGTAAAGCTCTTGACACAAATTGTATCCAGCTAGGCTAGTTTTTAATAAATGTATTTTTTGTAAGACGTCATCCGATATAGCCTCATTACTTGTGTAGTGTTTGGAAAGCTCCTTTAATATGGCTGGGTTATCAAGAAAATTGCACATCACATTCCCCGCCACTTGGGAAGCATCCCATTCGATGTTTGAAAGGCCGGCAAGGTCTGTGTATGGCGCTTTCGTAAGAAGGTGTTGTAAAGCTGAACCGAAGGTCTTGAAAACCATATTTAAATCGTCGAAATTTAGTAAATATGGTGTTCCTTGTAAAGGTTCCGTAAAGTTAAAGATTAATGCACATAAAGGCGTCAGCTCAGCTGAGGGGTTTCGATTTCGTATGCTCACCATCCAGCCATTATTTTTACCGAACTTATTCTCCTTAGAGTAGCAGTCTATGTAAAAGCCAGCGATCGGCGATACACCACCACCGGCGCTATTATCGAATACATCGTAGTACTTTACAGCCGGTTGCCAAACCTCAACATTTTGACGTTCAACAATACGAATATTGAACAAATTCTCACTTAATTTAAAAAGTCCGGTGAATACGTTTGGTAATGGGAAATATTCTCGTAGCTGTTCCTCATTTAATTGATGGTTAGCTATTAGATGTTTGCGTTGCCAGTATGCAACATCATATACATCCAATTTGTTCTGAAATCCGCTTTCAATTGCAAAGTTTTGCAACTGCTCAATTTCTGTTGACTGAGCAGGTCCAGCAAACTTCACAAGATTTGCGAATACCTGTTTTAAATTGTCTACACTTTTAATCATCTTGGTCTGCATCGACATCGCTGCGTAATTTGGATAACCTAAAATGAATATATTTTATAATTAATAATATAAATCATATCAATTCATGTAATTAGCTGTAAGCAATCATTTGTAAGATATCGTTAGATTTTTGTTTTGATACCAACCTAACAAGTTTGCCTGTCGTTTCCTAAGAGCTCGTATACCCTGCAAATGCGTACTATTCTCAAGACTCCGCTCTTGTTGACCAGACGCTTTACGCATATTCGCTTGCCACACGTTCCAACGTTGCATACGGTCTGGGCAGTATTTTAGAAATCCTTCCACAATTTGTGGTTGTAAAGTTATTTTCCAGGGACCTTCAGTTAATGAGGTTGAATCCTTACATATTGCTTCCAATAGCGTCACGGGGAAATCACGAACAAGGTTATAGTCCTTAATGGTATGTCCAAACGTATGTACAGCCATGTTAACTTTATTTTTAAAGCTGGCACGTTCTTTGCCTAATTGTACAAGAATATCTCTGAGGGTCTCCCTTTTATCCTCTGTGTGAGTGAGTCCATTTAATTTTCCCTCCAATAAGAAACGTTGTAACAATCGAGCCTCCACACCTTGCACATTGCCTTCTTGTTGGGAAAGTGCATCATATAATACTTTACTATTGTACTTGGAAGCGCGTGCAATACGTGCACGTTCATGGATATTCATATAGGATTTGGTAGGTATCAGAGTACTATTACCTAGATAAAGTGCTTTAGCTATACCCCACGTGGTGTCCAGAGGTCCAGCCACTTTATCCAATTCTTCGAAGATGCCTCTTAGATTGCTGACATTTACTTTGTTGTCCTGAATATCATTTTCAAAGTTTTTCACAGTTTTCTCCACCAAACCTGCCTGTTGTCCTATAGCTCCCAAGCAATTTTCAATAGTTATATCATTAAATGCTGGCAATCCATCTGGTTTCAATACACCTTCAGCAGCATGTGTATCTTCTCCGATCTCAGGAACTCTATTTTAAATTAAACAACACGTTAAAGTAATATTTAAACCACTAATTATATGAATATTTTGCTCACAAGACAATATAACCGGCATTTCGATTACTGATGTATTGACTTTGTTTCACACTATTTATTAGTCCACTTCGACGGAACACCGTATACATATTGGAAAAAACTCACTAAAGTTGTTAATTGTGAAATGCTTTCAATGAAATTCAAGAAAATGCAAATTGCAATTTATAAAAAATGCGTTTACACAATCAGCATTGAATAAAAGTAAAGTGTCAAACGAATGCAGAACAGCTGACAGAGAACATGTCAAATAAAAATATTCTCTGGCTTCAAAATAGTGGTAATGAAATTTTAATCAAATTAATGGCACGGTTAATTTTTACAAATTAAAAAATGTTATGATGTATTTTATTTCAAAGAACAAATTTGTTTGTAAACTAGTATGTATACATTACCTAAAAAGTGACGAAATAGTTAATGCTTCAACATTGAAAGTTACGAAAGCTTTGAAAGCCACTGGAGAAAACTGATTAGCACATTTACTGCCTTTGGGAACTCCTGACTTGTGCCCAGCTGTTTGACGATGTATGTTTACCGGCTATTATGGCGTAACGATATTTTTTGATAACTGATCGGGACGAAGCAATTAAAAAGTCATAGAATCTATAAAAAATGACCAGAACCAGTGGTGTCGCACAAAGAATAATCAACTTACGGTTTCCTAGAGAACATCGTTTTTACTCCACTGTGACCAATCAACCATCCCGTAGGCGAGTTGTGATAACCGGCACTGGCGCAGTTAGCCCTCTAGCGCATAATGTACCGGAAGCTTGGTCACGTATCGTAGCTGGCGAATCTGCCATCTCAAAGCTAAGTGATCAATTCAAAGGTTTACCATGTCAAGTAGCAGCCCAAGTTCTACGAGACCAGTTGCCGACCGAAAAATATTTTAGTAAAAGCGATTTAAAAATAATGAGCACGGCAACACAATTCGCAATAATTGCATCTGAAGAGGCGCTATCTAGTGCCAAACTACAACCTAATGAATTAACAGCAGAACAACGTGAACGATTTGGTGTCTGCGTTGGCATGGGTATGTTTGATCTGACAGAAGTATATGGAGCTTGGCAACAATTGCAACGAGGTTATAATCGTGTCAGTCCATTTTTTGTGCCTCGTCTTCTTCCCAATATGGCATGTGGGCATATAAGTATGCGATATGGTTTACGTGGTCCAAACCACTCGGTTTCGACGGCATGCGCAACAGGAGCTCATGCAATTGGTGATGCATTACGCTTCATACGCGACGGAGATGCTGATATAATTTTGGCTGGAAGTGGTGAAGCTTGCATAGATCCGCTTGCTATAGCTGGATTTTGTCGTTTACGTGCGCTCAGTACAACACATAATGATGCACCTACGGCATCATCGCGGCCATTTGATAAAAAACGTGATGGTTTTGTGATGGGTGAAGGTGCAGCTATACTCGTACTCGAAGAATTAGAACATGCACGTAAGCGTGGTGCACCAATATTAGCTGAACTACTGGGTTATGGCTTGTCCGGCGATGCTTACCATATTACATCACCTAGTGAAGATGGCACAGGTGCCACTTTAGCAATGCAACGTGCTATAACGGATGCAAGAATATTGCCTACAGATATAACCTATGTCAATGCACACGCCACATCCACACCAACAGGTGACCGCATTGAAGCACACGCTATAGAAAGAGTTTTCGGTGGACATGTATCGCAAGTGCGTGTGTCATCAACAAAAGGTGCACATGGTCATTTGCTTGGCGCTTCAGGAAATTTAGAGACTGTCTTTGTTGTGCAGGCATGTGTGGACAACAAACTGCCGCCTTCTATTAATATTGAGAACTTGGATGAAGACATCAAAGTGTCAATAGTGCAAAATAAATCGGAGCAATGGTGCAATAGTGCTGAGGTGTCGCGCATAGCCCTTAAGAATTCATTTGGTTTCGGTGGAACAAATGCGTCACTTTGTATTGGAGAATATCGTGAATAAATCGAATAATGCATTTTAAATTTTACTCACTTCTGTAAAATAAAAGCTACTTCTACATACAATATTTATAGGCATAAAATTTTCAAAAATAATAACTTAATTATTATTAATATTTGAAATAAGAATTAACTGTTATAAAAATTGTTTGAATCATGTTAATAAAGCTACAATATTTTTTTAGGAAAACTTTCACTTACAATTTATTTGGAAAACTTCAGTAAAAATATGTACATGTGTGTTTGTTTGCGGTGAAGTAAAATAATTAAAGATGTGTATATATTTCATATATATATATTATTTATTTTACGTCGTTCTGCAATTTTCTTCCTTTTACTTAAATTATAATAATTATTACTTTTAAACTTTTTTCTGGGTACTTCAATTGTTTGTGTTTACTCATTTTATCTTAGCTTAACTAGTTGAAGTAATCGATTCATGTGTGCCAATTTGAGAAAATGCTTTTATACTTATGCATAATAGGCTTTTCTTCTGCTTGTTTATGACTGTGTATTATATAGTTTGAGTTTTTCAGCGAAAGGAATAAAAACCTACCAAAAACATACATACATACATAGATTCCTATATTATTGTATTAAAATGTAATTATCTTGTATTTTTTAATCAACAGCGAGTGTTGTAGTTCTAAGTGGGATGTTTTCTGCAGTCTATTGTAACAATAGTGTGTAATTACAGATGCATGTTTGTATACTTATGTACATACATAATTATGTGTCGGCAATGTCGCACAGCTCATCAAATGTATAACAAATGCCAAAAATTATAAATTTACGTATTTTTTTAATATTGTCGAATGCTGTGGTACCTAAAAATTAGCAAAAGTAACGATCTAAAATAGATTTTTTGCATAACTAAATATATGTATGTACATATGTAGGTGTGGACATTCTTTTATGATTACTGCCATTGTGATCACTATATAACTTAAACTCAAAACTGCATAACTTTCATGTCTTGGCTAATATTATTATATCTTAATATGAATTCCCACTACAACAACATCACTTCATTGCGTTGGCTTATCTTTTACACAGGAATTTTCCAAGACCCATTATCAAAAAGATATAGATCTATTGAGCTATTGCACTACCCGTTATTGAAGTCGAAATGGTTCTAAAAATACTCGCAAAGTAATCAATATCAAGTCAAATAATCACGTTATTGACTTAGTAGTAAAAATAATATACATATATTGTAATATTATTTGCTAATAAAAGAGAGATAACTTCTTAATCTTATTTGATTGTACAAAACCAAACAGCAAAACCCAATATTTAACTCAAATGCACAAATTTTTCTTGCAATCGTGTAGTTTTGCACTCAAATAATTGAACGGCAGCTAGTAATAATAATTGGAGATTATTGACTTTTAAATGGATGTTCCTTTCAGTAATCATATTTTCATAACAAATTATTGTTTAGTACGCTAAAACAAAGTGTTCACTAATACACAAGTAGTGTTAAGGAATACTATTATTCCTAGACTGAATTAAACCGTTATCAATTTCGGCTATGAAAGCCCGACTGTTGCTTTTGATGTATGATGTTTTCTTTTCGTTTTTTGACATAAGATGGATGAATAAGTGCAAAGAAATTAAATTTCATTACATAAAATCTAAATCGAAAAGATTGTGCCTAGCTTTAATCCCAATGTATATTAGCCGTAATAGTACGCCATGCAAATAAAAACATTTTTATCAACGAAGTCTCTGATATAGGACGAAATATAAACATATTTGTATATACCGTTATTTTTGTTTGTTATATATATGTACATTAGAGCTCTTGGTATTCGACTAATCGACTAACCGGATAGGACATTATTCGAATAATAATATTCGATTTTCGACTATTCGAATAGAAGGGTTCAACTGCTACAAATTTTTTCCACGCACACAATGGCATTTTCACGAATTTAAAACTAGGAAAAATCAAAGGCTGCTTGGATTTCAAACAATTTTCATTTATTCAAATACTGGCAGAGGAGCAACTATTCGAATAGTCGCAACATTGCGAGTAATCGGCTATTACTCATACGAACGGTTACAAGCGGGATACTCGAATAATCGGTCTTCAGGTTATTCGAATAAGTTTAAGAGCCCTAATATACATACATACATGTACATATGAATTTGAAGAGGCGATTTCCCAGCACAATCTCAAATATATGTATGGCTATTGCTGCCTTCACTGCCCTATGATTACAATTTATTGGGGGTTTCTCTGCAATTTTCCAATAAATCAATTAAATCTTTTACACGCTTAATGACATAATATATATATATTATTACTTTTATTATTATTATAATAATTAAACCGTTAATTAATTCATTAAAAAATGCTTACACTTAGAAATATATATTACTTTAAGTTTCGAACTACACTAAAATTTTTTCGGCGTTTCTTCACATCATTCCTTAGCGCAACATTTGCGCTTAACTGTTCTTGTTAATTTTATTGTAAAGTAAATTTTTATAGTAAAATATATATGTTATATATATATATTTACATATATTATGCATATATGTATATGCAAACTACGAATTACAAATACGACTACATAAATATGTATATATATAATTTTATTTTTAGATTTTTAATTTTTTCATATTCATATTATTTTTGTTGTATAAAATTCTAAATGAAATTTGCAATGCCGCTCCTTGAAATGCTCTTTTCTACTTAAGCTTTTTGCAAATATGAAGTTCGTGTTGAAGCCTAAGCAAACAAAAACGTCTCAACTTTGTGAGATATCGTGGAAGAAAAAATATTTTACTTTTCCGAAACAGTGGTTTACTCTGCTTCGTATTTTAGTTTCATGTGTTTAGTTTGAGTTTTTTATGCGATTTGTTTTTATAATTTTTAACATTTTTAGTTATATTTAGATTTTTTTGTTTCCAAAAAGTGTAATTAACAATTTTGAGGCTTAAGGCATTTAACCGCCTCTGATTTAGCAGTATATTGAATTGGTTAAGTCGCCTTAAAGTACGTATTTTCGGTCAATCGCATTAAATAGTTAGGTTGTGTGATGGAGTGGCGTAAATATATTACTTTTAGTTATTTTTTCGTGTTTTGGCTCTGTGTATTACTGTATCGATGTAAATAAACTTCATTCAGTTCAGCGCTTTTTACAACACAAAAATCACATAAAAGCAAAAAGTCAAAATTTAATTAGAATGTCAAATACAACATGGCCAAAATAAAATCGAATTTAAAATAAGGATGTGTTTAAACATGTTTGCCTGCTACGTATGAAAATGTACACAACAATTAGAGCTTGAAAACTGTCTGTAACTAGATATTGCGAGCAGTTAAGCTTATACAGCACGATGTGTGATACGAAGACTACCGGACACATAAGCAAATTGTTGAGAATATTTAATTGACATACATTTTATGCGAATTATCGAAACTATGGTAATTTTTGACATATTTATGTATATGAGATAAAATTAAATTTTTTTGTTTTGTTTATGTTTTTATAATTACCGAATGGTACATATAATCTATGACATAAGTTTAAGCAGTGGAAAACAATTCACCATTTCCTATTATTTCTTTAAATTTTTTTTTTTTTAATTAAAAAATTAAAATTTTTCCGTGACACTTGTAGTTTCACAGTTCGCAGTTATACAGTAAGCTCTATAGCATAACATGAAATGAACATTGAACACTTATTGAACTAAGTAGAATGAGTGAAACAAAACTTGCGAAGGAGTTTTTACTTCATGCAAAACAAAGTACTTAAACTAAAAGCAGATGGAAATCAAAGGCATACGTTTGAGAATACAGACTATTTGAAGCAGCAACATATGAGAAGGCAAATGACAACATAGGCAATTAATATATTGACAAAAAATATTTGAAGTTGGAATCATCAAAATAAAGTTTTGAGTTTTATGGAAACATTTTTTTTTCCTAAATAATTTTATACCTACAATTGTAGTGTAGTTAAGGTTTTAATTTTTTACTGAGATTTAGCCACATTCTGTATACACATACATATGTAACGTATCAACACATATTCAATACATGCATGTCATGCATAAATATATATGTTCTGATGATTTAGCTTATGTGATAATTTTCTAAATATATTTTTTTGTTTTGCATTTTCATTTTATAGTTTTAATTACACACTATTAATGTTATAAATATGTATGTAACTGTATCGTTGTCCATAACTTTCTTGTCGACGTTGTCAACTACTTTCTCACCAATCAGACTATTTTCGCCGTATCATTAGTCGATCATTTCGATTGCTTTCTCCTTATATACACACACTATCACCAATACAACCTACGCAAGCGTACATTGGTGCATAAGCTACACGTTGGCCGTTCTGCTCTTCCTTTTCTCACGCGCACATAGATCTATATAGATATAGCATAGAGGGGTCCATGTATGATTAGAAGCTTAAATCACACAAATATTTAATTTAGCAACGCATCCATCGTGTATGGAAAAGGAGGTGGGGTACGTTGTGGTGGTGTTGTTTTGCTTTGTGGTTGTAGTTGTACCTGTTGCTTTTGTATTTGCTGCTGTTGCTGCTGCTGCTGCTGCAGATATTTCTCATTGCGGCTTAATGACGTTGTTGTTGCTGTTGTAGCTGTTTCAGTAGCTGTTACTGCGGTTATTGTTACTACTCCAGTTGTTGTTGTGCTTGTTTTTATTGCTGTCACTGACGACGGTCAGTCGAGTATTACAACTTGCGGTTCGATTTGTCTGCTCACCGTCACAGCTGGTGTCGCTACAACATGTGCCATCTGTGCAATTTGGTGTGCTTTGATTGGTAGTTCTCGCCAAGGTTTGCGTGCAACTCGTCGAAGATCGGCAGGTGAAAGTGTTTTGCGCCATTTTCTAAGAATTCGATAATTTTTATATTACAACCAATTGTCAACAAATCCTCAATGATTATCAAATTGTGCTATACTTACTTGCTGCTATCCGTGGCTCTAAAATAATAATCATCTGGTGCGTCTACCCAACTTATAACCTGTTTACGCCCATTGCCGGTGCGTCCCATTTGTGCTAGTTTCGGTTTGCCGTTGAGCTATAAAAGAAAAACAACAAAAAAACTTTAAAACCAACTCAGAAATAGAGATATAAATTATTTACATGATGTCTCGTTAGGGTATGACCCGCCGCAGCCATCATTGCTGCAAATTGCTCATTGCTTGGACGATGCGAAGGCATGGGATCTTTATTTGGGCGCTTAGTGGGCGGATATACTGGATAAAGCATACCTATAATAATGAAATTCAAAAATAGATTATTAACATTAATAATAATTTTCCGTTACACAAGCCACACTCATTACCATCCGCAGCTTCCTCGTTTCGATCACGACCACGCTTGCGCCAACAATCAGTACGTCGCGCTGCTGCTGATCCACCGCTACTATTCGATGCCGCAGCTGGGGGCAAATCTTTAACTGCTCTTGAACGCTCTGCTGCCACCTTGGGTGCTGGTGTCCCCGCATTGACTGTTGCCACCTTTGTAACTGGCACTGTCGCAGGCGAAATTGCAGGTACTGCCGCAGGTAATACTGCAGCAGCTATTGGAGCTGTAACTACCGGCGCTGGAGCGGGTATAATGGTTAAATCTTTGTCGAGCTCTAAAACCTTATTGGGCACGCGATCATACAATAAACTGCCATCGGCGGCCTTTGGCGGTTTGGGAAATGAGACCACATCCGGTTTTGGTATTTTATCCTTTGGTGTCAACACTAACCATTCATGCGGTCCAATGCCGGGGCAGCCCAAACGATTTGCAATTTTAGTAACACTGCCACGTTCTCGCTTTTTTCTCTTCATCAATAAAATTTTTTTTATATCGGCTGCGGTTTTGTCATTTATTCGATTTGTAACTATACGTAAATAAACAATTATGCATTAGCATATAATACACACTTTAAGCGATTTTAGGGAAACTCACATTCTTGCTTCACCAGCTGCGTGTTAATCGCAAACGACGTTTGACGCGCTGCCTTTTTGGGTTTTATGTAGTTTCGACAGAGAACGCGTGCCAGACGCGTCATTGCGTTCGTGTGCAGATAGAAGGCGGTGCGAGTTTTCATAATGGGGCGTGGTGAACCCGACATAAGAGCGATTCCATGCGCCTGATCGAAGTGACGCGCTAAATGAGTTTTTAATTTGAATTCTTTATCACAATTAACCATAGGGCATCTAAAAAGAAAAGTTAGAACAGTCATATTAAAAATGGCCTTTAAATAACAAATTTTAATGGTTACTTGTGCATTTGGCGATTAGACAAATCGCTCACTTTCTCGGTATCAATCACTTCCACAACGACTGGCGCTACTTTCTTTTTGGGCTCGTGATCGATTTCGTGTTTGCCGGCATTTTTCAAACCACCATACTTTTTCCAATAGTCAAAACAATTTTGACAAAGACGACTGTTACCGTGACCACTGCCAGTCCATGGATACCACTAATAATAAATTATGCTTATTTTACTTATATTTCAATTTAAATTGTAAATAGATATTTGTTACCTGTGAGGATTTAACAGTTGAGCAAGATTCACATGGTTTGCCATTGTTGGAAAGATCCGCACCACCATTTGTTGTACCGTTATATATATTGGCACCTCCTTTTATTGAGACACTGCCACTTCCGCTCTTATTCACTTGATTATATTGCGGAACGTAGACTTGTTTCAGTTTAAGCTCCGCCTCTACGGCCTTCACGCGTTTCTGTTGCACATAACGGTCGGTCGTCTTCCACATGTAATAGTATTCAATTATCTGTTTAAGAGTTTTCCAAGGAAGCTGAAAATAAATTTGTGTAGAGAAAATATATCAATATACATACATACATCGAATTATTATTAAAGAATTTTTGCTAAGCAAATACATACAAAAGATATTCATCTGCTGGATACTTACAAAGTCCTGTCGAATGTCATTAAAATCTTTGCCATATTTGTCCAAAGCCTCTTCGAATAAATTCGCCTCCGAGGCACTCCAATCTTCAATTTCGTCACGGCAGAGTACTGGCCCAGTGGAAGGAACTAACGAACACATTGCCTCTTCGATAGAGTATTTGTGCTTATGCAGCGTATCCATGGCATGAAACTGTTTAACAGAAAATTTCAATCAAACAAATAAATGTGAGCCACATAAAATATGGAAAATATGTACCAGTGTTATGTCACGACTGGCTGCTGCGGCCGACATATGCAATGACGGCTGCTTCACCGAACTGCTACAGTCTAGAGCGCGTGCGAATGTTCCTATCGAACGCGACACCACCAAAAACTGATCGATTTTACGATCGTTTAGGCTATGCTGTGGCGTCCACACCAATGTTTCGAGATCCTCTAACTTACGCTCATCACTCGTAACATCTTTAAGCTTCGCAGGAATTTCGCTTTGATAGCGACTACCTACACGAATTTCGCCTTTGTCGGCGAGTAGCGTCTTCTGGTTAGGATCGAAAACCAAGCAATAGAAGAATGTGTCCTATTTGCAAATGAATGAGGAAAATTAAATCATTTAAAGTCAGAATAAAATTTATTCAGAGGAAATGGTGAAGTAATGCCAAGTCTAAGAAAGTAGCTAGCGTACGATGCGAAATTTACGACTCACGTCTTTACTGAGATAGCTTTGCAGGGACTCCGTCTCGTTCAGCAGTGTAACCGAACATTTGCCACGTATCTGTGTGGCGGGCAGTGCCTCGACTTGGCGTGACAAGAACAATTCACGATGTTTGATCTGATAGCGTTGTTTGGCCGTAAGTGATTCACCTTTTTCCGAGTTAGCCCCACCACCACCAGGGCCATGATGTATAGGACTATTCAGTCCCTCATCCAACGCTGCTATAATGATAAAGTAAAAAAAAGAAAGGTTAGTTCAATGTGTTCAAATTACGTGTTTATCTATATAAGTCACATATGTACATACAAATGTATGTACAATCAAATCGTGTTTTCTAGATACACAAGAAAATAATGTTCAAAAAATATTAAATTCTATACATATTTGAAAATATAATGTACAATTATCCAATCAGTAGAAGAAATACATTCAAGCTTATCAAAATCAAGACTTAAACGAAAACATAGCACAACCACAGCATGTGGAAAAATACCAATTTGAGAGGATCTAATTTAATCTAAGATACAAAGAAAGAACCACAAACTTATCTACGAAACTTAAAAATATAATCCATACATACAAACATAATGTATTTCAGCATTTTTAATAGTAGGTTGATATTTTTATTACAAATTCTATAATGCGCTACAATGATGTTGAGTGATTGAATTTAATCGGTACCTATCGAAGGATCTAAAACGGCTTGTGCGGCTTGCTCTTCGCCTACTGGTGTTCTAAGCCATGTTTTCTTCAGCTTCGTAGCCAGTGGGGAGTCTTCAGCGGTCGCCACTATGTTCGATGAGGATAAGTATGTGGATTTAGTGAAAATTTCATAAAAGATTTTAAGTGCAAGGTAATAGAGTATATGTATATACATAGGTACTATTTTGTATATTATTTTAATTTCAAATGTCAACTACTTGTATACAATGAAAATCAAGAGAAGTATAAAAATAATAATAGTTGAATAAAAAAAAATTAATATCATAGATTTCAAGAGAGTTATTCACTTTAAAAAGTTGAAGGAATTTAAAATAGTTTCGATTGTTTTCCATGGCCAGCGAAATATTAATTAAATTTGGTGCTTTTATCTACATAACGGCGATGACAAAAGGAAGATTCTTATTATAATTGTAAATAATCTCATTTTTTCGGTACTTGGAATTAAAAAAAAAATTAAGATAAACTCTATATACCCTTTACAGACTATAGAGGTCAGATCTTAACAATATCTTTGGCTATTGCCTTAGATAATAATTCATACCATATTTCAAATATCAACCAAATATCTTGTCAAATGAAAAAGTTTTGCATACAAACACCTTATTCCGACCGTACAGTTTACTATATGACAGCTATATGCTACAGTAATCGGATCTGAAAAACTTCTTCGGAGAGTTTACAGTTGCCTTGAACAAATAAGTGCCCCACTTCCTCAAGATTAAATTAAAAAAATGTATACAATCACATGTACTTATATGAACGTTCATTTTGTATGGCAACTGTATGCTATAGTGGCCAGATCTAAAAAAAAATTGTGTAATATTGTTTTGTTGCCTTGGACAATGATCTGTGCCAAATGAAGGTATCTCGTCAAATAAAAAAATTTTCCTTACTTGGACATGTATTTGATCGTTTAGTATGCATGATGGTCCGATATCGACGATTACGAAAAATGAGCGCCTTCGTGGGTAGAAATGGGCGTGTGCAAATTTCCAGATAGTTATCTCGAAAACTGAGGGTCTAGTTCGCGACAGTCACAAACTTAGCGGCAAACTTACGACGTTCAAGGTACAAAAACTTTTTCTAGAAATCTTTATGAATATATGTACCTCACCACGAAAAATGGGAAAAATGGAAAACTCTAATCAACATAAGGAGTAGGCGAGCAATTATATAAAAGAAGGAAATTATATGACAGAAAATCGTATCGGATAGTAAAATTTAATTAATTATACAAGCTTTAAACAAGTTTATATCATACACATACTGTAAGCTATACTTATTAATCATATATAAATTCTTAAAGATTTACTCAATAAATATGTACATAAATATTTGTATATAGTATGTATATAGCTTTGAAAGCTGAATAAACAAACAAACAAATATGAAGATGTAGAACGGAAATGGATTACCACCAACAGAACCTACGAGTGTACGAACGATAGCCGAAAAAAGAGGAAGCGCAATATGATGCAATGGCTTTAAATTGAATGGGGTGGAAAGAAAATGTTATTATGGGCTGAGTTAGAGTAGCATTTCGTACTGCAAAGATGTCTGGAATTGTCGGTTATCACAGTGCGAATGGGTAATGGTGAGTTGAAAGAGGCACACACTTACAACCAAATGCGATGGAGCCGCCACATACAGTAGAACACTGTGCACTGTACCACTGAGTTGGCGGCCAAAACGCCTTTTGTGGTATTTGCCACCCCCTCACGCGGACGTTCGAGCAGGCCTGGTGTGACGCGTTTTTGCACTGGCAAACGATTGAAAAGAAAAATATATGCATGTGTGCATGTATTGCGGTCGTAATGTTAGGAAAACGCACGACATACATACATATGTACATAGGTATGTATGTGCGTCATTGCGAGTTGTTGTAAAGTTTGATTAGTTTTAAGTTAAAACTTCCGGCAAACTAATAAGAATACAGCACTATTAACAAATCCAAATAGTTGTGGTTATCAGCTTTAACAATTATGCTTTCTTGTAATTAGCTTATTAATATTTAATTTGGATATAATAATATACATTGGTTAAACGTGCTTATGATATGCAGTCAAAACGAAATTGTACTTTAGCGAAAATTTGACATGCGGATGCGGTGCGTACCAGGTGGATATATTAGATCCCGCGATTTTCTACATTCGGGACGTGCAATGGCAGGCTTTGAAACATTTAAATCCTAAATGTGTGTAGGTGTGTGAATATGGTGGTATGGTTAGCGCACACTCATATGATCTGGGGTGGTTGGAGTGGACAACGTGTAGTCGGTATTTTGTGTTCTCTGTTGTTATTGTTGCCAGAATTTAGTTACGCACACATTCGTAATATACATAGAAATGTACATATGTATGTTTGAACATATGCCTGCAACTTTAGTGAAGAGTGAAGGTGCTGATGCAGCCTTTAGCCTGATTTTCTCATACCCGCCCACCTACATTTGAAAATCGACCAACTGATAGCACACACCTAGACATTGACGCACGCATTTACCATAGGTATAGGTATATACCTATAAGTAGATAGTATATACAATATTTCGTACAAATGTTGGTATATTGTATATTTGCATGTAGCAGCATTCAATATACATTTGCACCCGCCCACCTTTGGCCAACAAACGCAGACCACCTCTTGCCCCTACTGATTCCCGAGCATTATTCTATTTAGTGCCTAACGGTATCTAGGTACCAGACCAGGAGCGGGTAGTTTAGACGGAGTTGCGCGAAGCAGCGCCACAGCAAATATATGTAAACATTTTTGAAGTTATGTAGGTATGTACATATGTGCATAAGTACGTATAAATGCAAGTGGTGAAGTGCTCTCAACCCTCGTTTTTAGCATTAGTTTCGGTCTCAGTCACAGCCTCTGCAGCTGTTATTGCTACTACTTGCTGTCGTTGTCGTTATTGCACTTGTTTTTGTATGTTACTCGCAGCTCTGCTGTACACTGTAGTTTCGGATGGTTGACTGGCTGACTGAGTGACTGTTTGGCTGGGCTGGTTAGCTGAGATCTCCTGTCTTGTGTATTAGGCATCGATACAGATGCGAATATTTAAAACACTGTTGCTGGCCTTATATATTCTGCTTGTTGTTTTTGTTGTTGTTAAAACTGTTGCCGGTTATTCGCTCTTGGTAATACTCTGGTTATCATAGACGATACCACTAGTTTCTAGTTTGCAAAACATTAATGCACATAACTGTGTGATGACGAATGACCGAACTTATATGGATATGCATTTATGCGTAATGATCTAAATTACCAGTCCATACCGGCAGGCATTATATTTATGTTTTCATTATTTTTTTATGAAATTAGTTTAAGGAAAATTTACAAATAATGGAAAGTTTATTAAAAAAAAATTTGACAATTTTTATTTGATTTACTAATTCAATAGTAATATCTAAATGTTTTATTAACATGTAATTCCATCTACATAGACAGGGATCACATCACCTTAGTGGCGCCCACCAGGCTCCTGGAATTATTCAGGTTGCTGGACATTGGTGAACATACATATGTGATATAGGAGAGGGCACAGTAGACCCTAGGACGCAGCGCAATACCTCAGTAACAAATATATATCTATCTATATCTATCTATAGAATAATAATGTAAAAATTTTAACTCGGTTAACATCGATATGAACCGTTGTTTTAAACCCCACCCCATTGGATCACCAATAAATACAGATCTCCGTAAAAATAAAGTATTAAACATATAGTGTAATAAGTAATTATTTTATACCAATGATTAAAAAAATAAAATTTGTGCACACAGGTGACAAAACAAAGAGAAAATAATAATGTGTTATAATGTGAATTGACTTACGCTGATGTTTATCGGCCAGTTGCACCAGTGGATTCGGCAGATCGCGCCTTCTGTAAAAGCACATAACTTTGGCTTCTACATTTCCGGATTGGTTTTTATTTAACTCTTCTATACGACGTATTAAAAATGGGCTATTCTGATTTGTCTCGACATAGACATAATCTGAAACACAAAACATATATCTAGATGTATATAAAGTTTTATCTCGCAATCCCTTAATATTATAATTTTTGAAAAGCCTAGAATTGTATAAATAAAACATAAGGTAGTAGAACGCATAACAAAGCATACGTCAGGCCGTAGCTGCTGCCGATAGCGTCGAAAAAATGGTAATGCATGTATGTACATATATGTATGTATGTATGTATATAAGAAGTCATATTTGTGAATAAACACGCTGAAAAGTCGCTCAGCTACAGCGATCGCCGTTTTATGCGCATAGTACTGAACCAATTTTTAACTATATCTATGCAATGTAGCGTCTGAAAGAAGTATGCCTATCCGCTAAATATTCTAATTAACCCACCAGCCAAACATAAACATATTCGATCTTCACCAATGCTCACCGTTGTATATAATTATTAATGCAGAGTTCACGTAAAAACAGAAACCCTAAGAGTATAACGAAAGCAGAAACTCACAATAGTTGCATAAACAGACTAGACACTAACCAAGTGGGAAAATATAAATTAGTCTTCCTGCTGTGCTTATTACTACACGTAACTCTAGTTGTATGTATGAGCAAATGTAGGAAAATCGTATACACATGCACAGATGCCACATGGCATAATGACATCAAGAGAAACGCGGCATTAACCAGCATACTAAGCAATCGACTAGTGTGATCAGAAATACAGATCTTCAGGAAAGCATTGTAACCACTTTAGAACAAAGTTCAGACATCTCAGAATAAAATGCAATTACCATACACATGCACACGAATTTTTAAATAATGTGTTTGCCATCGTTCATGTGGTGTATTTAAGTTTTTTGGAAGACTTCGTGTATGTTTAGAAATGGAAACCTGTTTCTTTTACTTTTTCTGTCGTATAAAACACATACCCATGTGTATACATACTTATATGTGTACAGGTTAAATCCTTCATTGCTTTAAACGGCTTATGAAGTTTAAAACTTCTTTTATATTCGTCTGTAACTAAATAATACCAAATTTACTCTTACAATTGTATGTATCTACATAAGTACGAATGTATGTATGTATATACCTAATAAACTTTCTCTATTTATCTATGTTGCAATACACGTAATGATAAGATCGGTAGCAATTGAACAAGCGACTCAAAGCACTTTTATGTATACTATACGAATAGAAAGATGATCTGCATTATTTTACTTCAGTAATTTATGCATTATAAAAATTTATAATATAAAGGAGTATCAAAATCTTTAAATGGAATAAGTAACGAATCGTCAATTTCAGATTCAGTAAATGAAATTTGATTCTAATCTGAAAAATATATTTCAAATTAATTGTCTAGTCATTTAGTACGTCTTATACAAAAATTATCGACAGTTAGTCGAAGCTTATACATGGACTCAGCTTGATTAAATTTTTATCACAGTTGACACAACTTTTAATATTCCATTTTCTTGCACTTTCTTATTTAATCTTATATACAGAATACAAGTGCAAGCCATAAGTGCAAAATGCAGTTTTGGACGACGCAGACGAAACATAAGCTGCGACGTGACAGCAATTGCAATAGCTTTGATAGCTGCGATACCACCATAGGCCATAGCACACGCAGTGCACCATAGCAGCAGCAACGACACCAGCAATTGCGACAGTAACGGCAGCAACAGCAGCAGCAAATACGGCAGCGACGACAGCGGCAAAAGCGCCAGCGCCGAAAGACACGAATATGGTACAAAACGCAGAAGAGAAAATGGAAAATTTTTACCTCCAACCCGATACATATTTGTGGCCATTTTCACTTAATTTTTGCACACTATTTCACACACAAAGTGTTTAGCACTTTTTTAATTATGGTTTTTCACTATTTTCATGCAATTTTTTTCACATTTAATCGCGTTAATTTTAATTTGTTGTGATTACATTCACAAAAGACGCGTTTTTTTCGTCGCCATCTTAGAAAACACAAAACGTCAAATGTCAAAAAAGTTTCGTGGTGGAATTTTACCACTTCGTCCCCTTCTGGACAATTCAACAAGCATCAGAGAATGTATAAATTATGGCGACATCTAAGGCGAATTAAAGTTTTTGGGGATCGTGAATTGGCTACAGGTATTGCCAGAAAACATTTCGATTGAATGCAAATGTTCATCTATTATCTGTTTTTAGCTTTACAAAATCAAATTTTATACACAAAATATATTTTTTTTATTATAAAATATACCAAATAAAATTTAAAATCAATGTATCAATATTTAAAATTGATACCTAGTACTTTTGAATAATTCAATATATATTACTAACGTAATTATTAGATATAATACATCTCTTATTACATTTTAAGGGTCATTTTCTCAATGTCCGGTTTGCAGCCATCTGTCAGTAAAGTTCTAGTTAATTTAACAAGACTCCTTCTCTCAGAAAAGAATCTTTTTAACCGAACATTGTTCCAGACATTAAGAAAGCGACCCTAAAAGTTTTTGACAGAAGATTTCCCCCAAATACAGACTACAAGTAAAACGTTATGAATTGACAACATTGCTATTTGTCAAAGTGTTAGGTGGCATCTCGTTTACTGTGACGTGGACGTGGAAAAAAATTTAGAAAATAATTCTAATTTGATCGCAAGGTGTTTTATAAAAGGATATTGGAATAAACCACACCCTACCGAGATGACGACCTACGAAGAATTCATTCAACAGAATGAAGATCGTGACGGAGTCCGTTTAACTTGGAATGTCTGGCCATCAAGCCGCATAGACGCAGGTCGTCTAGTTGTGCCACTTGCCTGTCTTTACCAACCATTGAAAGAACGTCCTGACTTGCCGCCTATACAATATGAGCCAGTTTTGTGTACCCGTGCCAACTGTCGTGCAATACTCAATCCCCTATGTCAAGTAGATTATCGTGCTAAGTTATGGGTGTGCAATTTTTGTTTCCAACGTAATCCCGTAAGTAGAAAATACCTACAAATAAAAGCATTTCTTTTACTCGGTGGCATTAAAAAATCTCACTATATATTTTCTTAAGTTCCCACCTCAATATGCAGCTATTTCGGAACAACATCAGCCTGCCGAATTGATTCCTGGCTTCAGTACAATTGAATATACAATTACCCGTGCCCCTTGCATGCCACCAGTTTTCATATTTCTTGTTGATACCTGTATGGATGAAGAAGAGTTGGATGCTTTAAAAGATTCTTTGCAAATGTCTCTAAGCTTGTTACCTCCAAATGCTCTGGTCGGCCTTATTACCTTCGGAAAGATGATACAGGTACATGAATTGGGAGCAGAGGGATGTTCGAAGAGCTATGTCTTTCGTGGCACCAAAGACCTTACTGCAAAGCAAGTTCAAGATATGTTGGGTATTGGTAGATCGACAAGTGCGGTTCCTGGGCAACCTGGCCAACAAATGCCAGGTCCTGGTCAACAACGTCCCGCTGCAGCAGCTGCGCCTCCAGCCAATCGTTTCCTTCAGCCCATAAGTAAATGTGACAGTGCATTGGGTGACTTGTTGAGTGAATTACAGCGCGACCCTTGGCCGGTACCTCAGGGCAAGCGGTATTTACGTTCAACGGGCGCTGCATTGTCTATTGCAGTTGGCCTACTTGAGTGTACTTATCCAAATACTGGTGCTCGTATTATGAGCTTTGTTGGTGGACCTTGTTCCCAAGGTCCCGGCCAAGTGGTTGACGATGAACTCAAACATCCTATTCGTTCACATCATGACATACAGAAAGATAATGCACGCTACATGAAAAAAGCTATCAAACATTATGATGCGTTAGCTTTAAGGGCCGCTACCAATGGACATTGTATCGATATTTATTCTTGTGCACTTGATCAGTGCGGTCTAATGGAAATGAAACAATGTTGTAATTCAACAGGCGGACATATGGTTTTAGGAGATTCATTCAATTCATCGCTTTTTAAACAAACATTCCAACGGGTGTTTGCTCGTGATGCACGTGGTGATTTGAAAATGGCATTCAATGGCACACTGGAGGTGAAGTGCTCGCGCGAGCTGAAAATCTCGGGCGGCATCGGTTCGTGTGTGTCGCTGAATGTGAAGAACTCGTCGGTGTCTGATGTGGAGATCGGCATGGGTAACACGGTGCAATGGAAGATGTGTACAGTGAATCCCAGCTCAACAATGGCATTTTTCTTCGAAGTGGTCAACCAACATGCGGCGCCAATGCCGCAAGGAGGACGTGGCTGTATTCAGTTTATAACTCAATATCAGCATGCAAATGGACAACGTCGTATACGTGTAACCACGTTGGCCAGAAAGTAATACAATTGTAGTTTAGTATTGAAATCTTTATATATGCCTTAATCTATTTGTAATTTTTAATTTAGCTGGGCAGATGCATCCACCAATTTACCATATATAAGTGCTGGCTTTGATCAAGAAGCTGCAGCAGTCATTATGGCACGCATGGTTGTGTATCGCGCTGAAACAGATGAAGGTCCCGATATATTGCGTTGGGTTGATCGGCAACTTATTCGCTTGGTAAATATTATATATACGAAGTTCCTCAATGCTTAGCGTTAACTTATTATGATTATTTTTCGTATAGTGTCAGAAATTCGGTGAGTACAGCAAGGATGATCCAAACAGCTTCCGTTTAGCCCAGAATTTCAGCCTTTTCCCGCAATTCATGTACCATCTTCGCCGTTCACAATTCCTGCAAGTCTTCAACAACTCACCAGACGAGACCACATTCTACCGGCACATGCTGATGCGCGAGGACCTTACACAGTCGCTAATTATGATACAGCCAATTCTTTACAGCTATTCGTTTAATGGTCCTCCAGAACCAGTCCTCCTCGATACATCGTCTATTCAACCCGATCGTATTTTATTAATGGACACATTTTTCCAAATTCTCATATACCACGGTGAAACCATTGCACAATGGCGTGCGCTCAAATACCAAGATATGCCCGAGTATGAGAATTTTAAACAGCTACTGCAAGCGCCTGTAGACGATGCTCAGGAGATTTTACAGACACGTTTTCCAATGCCGCGTTACATCGACACCGAGCATGGCGGCTCACAAGCACGTTTCTTGTTGTCTAAAGTAAATCCTTCCCAAACGCATAACAATATGTACGCGTATGGACAGGTGAGTCTTGTGAATTGATTAAGCATTTTATATTTAGGAACATTTTGTGATGCGTTTCTTTTATGTTACACGAAAGTTTATACGCATTGTTTTTGTTTTTTGTTGCTGTTTTAATATATTATTTAACTTTTGTTTTTTAATTCTTTTTTTGCGTTTGCTCGTTCGCGTCTGTTAAATAATTGTCATTGTTCAATGGATTGTGTGATTTGCAAAACTGCAAAAAACGTAGCCACCAATTGGCCAGTCTACGGTATTTATAACTTTTCTATAGTATTGACATATTTGGTTCATTAATAACCAAAAATATAAAAATAGAGAAATTTTATTTTATGGTGCGCGGTGTGGTGCGATGCTTAATGGTGCTTTTATTTATGTGGTTCTAAAACGCTTTGCTTTGCTTCCTTACCCTGTAGCTTCTATTTAACTATAATTTTAATTTTCTTATTTACAATATCATTATCATATAATATTTGTTTATTAAAATACAATTTCATACAGGATGGTGGAGCACCGGTTTTGACAGATGATGTATCGCTACAACTATTCATGGAGCATCTAAAAAAATTGGCAGTTTCATCAACAACATGAATTGAAGAATGTTGGATGCGTATTAAGTTATGGTACTGCAGATTTAAGACGCTCTGGTGGAGGTGCTGGAGAACTGTTATATGTATAATTAAGTGATTCTACCAGCATTTTTCGATACAATTGATAAAATTTAATTACGATTATAGTTATTAGAACTCTAAAATAACGAAATGTCAAATTCAATTATATGCATATATAAATAAATATCAAATTAAATAAAAAATAATTTAATTCAAAAACTTGGGCCAAAAAATATTGAGTAGGGTGTATCAAGTTTGGCACGAATTTCGAAATAACCAGAAGGAAATAGGGGGACCGATTTAGCCATGGCCGTCTGTCTGTTGTACATAAGCGAATTGGATATCGATCTGATTTGCGTACATGATTTAAGAATAGTGTATTAAGGTCGCAATTGGTTCTATCTTTCTAAGCACCTAAATATTTTACAGAAATTTAGGGCTGCAGTAGAGTAGTTGTTAACAGAATATTACGTTAAACAATAATTTTCACTCAGTTGATCTTTTTAGGCAAAGTAAAATCAAATACCGGTGTAGAGTAGAAAGAAACTCTCCATGACATTAGCTATTTTCCAGTATGAAAAGACATATGTATTACATATCCTATTATAAACAATACTATTTTATTGGTTGAACATAATTTTAATGTTAGTAATTGATTGCTTTTATGTACATACAAGAAATAAATGCTAACTTCATATTTTTTATGGTAATTTCCTAATAAACCTTTTCTAATTAGCAAATGTGAATCACTCAATTAAATTAATTACTTTATAGGAAATCATATGTAAAAGTCAATATGTATGAAAATATATGTGTAAGACATTTTAACTTAACGATTCCACACTAAAGGGAACAAACATTGCGTGACATATTTTTTCATAGTGCCAGACAATGTTTTAATACCAACTGAGGAATCGCCCATTCAATTGAGAAATCGAATTGACATTTTCTGTTCCACATCAGTGCGCTCCAGAGCTTTACAAAAGTCCTCAAAGGAAATTTTTCCTTGACAACATAAATCAGCTTCTAAAATAGTACGTTCGGCTATACTTATTAACTGGTCTTGGCTTATATTTGCACCAACCATCATGTGAAGAATGCTCAATAGCTCATCTCGGCTTATAACACCGTCATCATCTAAGTCATACATTTTGAATGCAACTAAAAGTAAATAAAATTGGTATTAATTTTTACATAGTCATAACAATTGATGTTTGTTAGCTTATAATTACACTTTAGCTTTTCTTCGCGACTGTTTAAGCCATTTTCTTTTTTGGAGTTAATTGGTCGAAAATGAGCCAGAACATTCATAAATTGCCGGAAATTTACACGGTCATCAGTACTATCTTCGAAGAAAGCATGTACGATGCGCTCACAGAGGGGGTTAATTGCTAGTTCAGGAATTCGAAGGAAGTCTTCACGAGATAACGTGCCGCAATCTCCGCGATCCAATGAAGTAAAGCGGGAGTATAGTCGTTCAATTTGGTTAGGTGTGACTGTAAACAAGAAGTATTTTTTAAATTAGTATGAATTGAGATAGGTTGATTAATTTTTAAACGTTATAAATTGTCATAATTTCTATAATTTGCGTTATGGTCAATTAGTTTTATCTAATCTTGATTTATCGAATTGGTCAATTCAAACTTTGATCCAACGCTATTCAACTCAGTTTGTACGAGTATATGTACCATTGTGTGTATTTTCGATATTAGTGCTAAGAAAGTGTGTTGTTTATCACCCAGTTGTGATAATTGCCACCACTTATCAGTTATAATTGATTCGCATTACTTCGTAAATTTCTTAAGAAAATATGGCGAAAATTATATCGTATTAGTAATTCAACAATACTATACAACACGGCGTGACGTCAACCTTTTTTTTTGTAAATTGTAAATTATATACAAAATTGTTTACATCACATGATATGAAAAGTGTAGGAGGAAGATTCCCAAAAGTTTTAGAGTCTACCAAATATAAACATATACTTTGATACATAATGCGACCAAAACCAACTATAAATTATACATTTTATAACGTAATATTTTATTTCTACACATTAATGAACATAAAACAAAAGTACACATATAATTTACAAGGTCTTGGACTTTTACATATTGTTTGTATGTTAAATACTTACATCCCGTCTCTTCTTGAATTTGACCAATTTCCTCCGGACGAAGTAACAATGAAGATTTATTACCCATTTTGAAAAAGTTCCAAAACTAATTCGAATATATTGAAAATACCTTCACTTTAAGTTGCAATGAGATAATAATATAAATTGACAGCAACTTTACAAATACTGTCGTTCATACGTCGGTTTTTTTATTAGTGGTAGCGACATCTTACGGAAAGTTCATGATAACTTTTATATCGTGCCACTTTTATAAAATTGTATTTATTTTATAAAACAAACAATTTATAACTTTTTTAAACACTACCTCTGTTACATAAGAATTGTTTGTAAAATAACGTCTTTTCCTACATTTTTATAAAATAATATTCTTATGAAATATTTTTTATTAAAAGTTTTTAGATGATTACTATTGGGAGAGAAGTTTTATTTCGGAGTACAACGCCACCCTGCTTGTCTGTTTTTTCCGACATCATTTGTGATTTGACAGACCCGACATTATTTATTTATAAAAACATTCAGGGCATAATAATATGAAATTGAGTTCAAAAAAGTGAAAGAACATAAACTAAATAGAAACAATTAGTGTATATTAAGCCTAAACCTGGATAGAATGGACAAACTTAATTCCACGCTGGGCGCAGTGAGATCACTGCGTTCAAGCGTACGCCAATGCTTTGAGCAGTTGGCTGATGGTACGAACGCCGAATTGGCTGAAGACAGCCGAACAAAGTTTCTTCTGAAGTTTCAGGAGAATTTTAATAACATGAATGCTCAGCTGAGGTAAAAATCCTATTGAGTGAGTTGCCCATTCTTAAATAAAATTGATGCATATTTGAACAGGGAAGTTGAAAGCTTAATTAATGGTTTACAAGCTCCACAAACACCATACTGCCTTGGTCAAACAACTTACCTTGCGCAAGAGACAGCGCCTGAGCGGCAGGCATTATATTCACAACTGGTCAACAGTTACAAATGGATCGACAAAGTACATGACCATAGTTTTTTGGCTTTTAACAATTTGAATCAAAACAATCTTAGACGGTCATACGTATATTGTTCTCAAAAACGTGTACGTATACCATTTACATCGTGTAATAATTTCGATCCGGAGTAAGTATGTACAATATTATTATAATTATGAAAATACTGAGGAAAATAAACTTTTTTGCAGTCACACAGACAAGTTACTAAGCGAAATAAACCTACCACTTACAAGCTATCAAGTGTGTCGACCTTTTGGTTCTAATGTTGTTGTCATTGTGAGTAATTTCTGTAAGTTTCTGGGAATGGAAACTATATTCGAAATATCATTTTATAACACAGGTTACAATTAGTCGGGTGCTCAAAGCTGCGATCGTGTGCAAGGGTGTGCTTATTGAATGGGTTACAGTTAAGGGTTTTGACGAAACACTTGACCCAGACGATTTATGGGCTGAATCGCGTTATGAAGTCTTCCGAAAAGTTCAAGAGCATACCCATATTGCAATGTTGCACTTCTTCTCGCCTACACTACCCGACTTGGCCATAAAGAGCTATATGGTAATTTATTTCAATTTACTAATTTCTAAGACGTATATTTATAAAACGATGTAATAAATTTTCAGACTTGGCTACACAGTTACAGTAAGTTGTTTTTGGAGGCTTGCAAAAGATGTGGAAAATTCGTCTCGAATGGGCTGCCACCAACTTGGCGTGATTTGCGTACACTTGAACCATTTCACGAGGAGTGCCGCAACTGCTGATATTTTTAGAAACAAAGTCCATGAATGAATGAAAAATTAATATATCTTTATAGGTTTAAATAATTTCAATATATATTTGCAGAAACAATAATAATTATGCAAAACATGTACGTAGTCACTCAAGAGCTACAATACACTATGCATTATTAAGGACTGCTATGCAGTTATAGGACTGTTTTAGGTTCCATAACTAATCATCGCGCTAATTAGATGCAAGCTGGTCCTGATGTCCTTCTCGGGGCAGCAGGTTCCGTTTCTTGCTATTTTTATGTTTTTTACATAAACGCGCAAAATTTTCCTTTAACGTTTCGCGCAACTCCCTGCGTTGCTGTTCCACTTTTTCTCGCTGACATTGATACTCCAGAACCACTTCTTGAGGAATGTAACAGTTCTCTTCGTCATCATCATATTCATCGAAGTTATCCTGTAGGGATAAAATATTTCAGATTAAATATAACTACAATTATAGAAAATATAGGCGTTAAATTGTCGGTAATGTAAAGTGGTCTCATTGATTTTGGAGGAAAAAAAATTAACTTGAAAAATAATACAAGTATATAAAGTTAAGAGCATTTCTTCCAAAAGTTATTCATATGTGTATTTCTTTCAAAGTATTTTGTAAATTGTAATGATACGTACCAGCATTTGCTGCAAGCTAAGCCAGTTCGAAGAACCGTATTTTTGGTTCAAGGAACTGTCTCCCCACATATAGCTATTTCCCAAATCGTACATGTGGTGGTCATGTTCCTCTTCCAAAGTCATGTCCTGTCCATTTTCATGGTTACAAAAACCGTCGGAGCAAGATACTTCCGAACCCTCGGGGGTGCTGGACGCACTATTAATTGGCGAGTTATCAGGTGTTAATAACTCACTGCCATAACCCGAGTCTCGTACGTCGTTCTCGCATGGACAGTGGTCCTGTGGAGTTAAGCAAACATCACATTTGGCCATAGATTCATTGGCATCGATGTCGCAGCAGCTGCCGAAGTGACTGCCATTCGCTGAAAGCGATTGTTCTACCGTAGGCACTCTTTGCTGTTGTTGATGTTGCGGTATTTCTTTCTTTTTGCTGCCATTCGATTGCTGTTTGTGCTTTTTTTGTTTCTTTTGCTTACGTTTCTTTTGAGCGGGTGACTTAGATACCGAAGCCGTTACAAGATGAGGTTTGTCAGATATAGTAGGTTCCTCTTTTTCTTCGGTGCGCAAAGATTTATCCATAATATCTACTAATTTATTCAATTCTTCGTCTAATTCGTCGGATAAATCCACCGCCTCATCCACCATATCCAAGTCTACTTCATCTTTGTCTTCTCCTTCTTCTTCTCCATCTGCTTCCGCTGCATCAGAATCACCATTATCAGCAGCAGTTTTGAGAGATTTTCGACATAACTTTTCCTTCTTTTCAATTTTCTTCAACTTCTTTTTCAGTTTTTTCTGTTCCCGTCTCAATTCTTTTGCTTTTTCAGCGCGACTCATTTCTTGATAGAGCAATTCTAAATTACTGATACCTTGTTTACGTTCCACCGCCATGTCAAAACTGCGGCTTAACGCATGAACGGCAACTGCCGCCAGCACTTGACAGGCCCGCTCTTCTTCGCGTAGACTAACATAAATACGACGAAGCCTCTCATACATTATCATACCCACGCAGGTTAACACTTCCTCTTGAGCAATTTCAAGTGTTTTCGCATGACGTTCCCGCTGCTTTGAATAACTGCATGAAAAGAAAGGTAATTAATTGCCAGATTTTCAGTATTATTTGCATGAATTCATGCCAATACACTGATGATCTTATGTATACTGTAACCATTATGGTTGCATGTCTCTATTTTAGATGAGAATAATTTTGAAAAGTTGTAATCTTAATTTACCTGCCATTAACTTCAGGTTCGGCGCGCCTTATAAGAGCGTCGAGGAAATCAACTTTTTTCGTAATAATTTTAATGTGCTTCTCGGATTGGGGTTTCCTAATATTCGCATATAAAGCCGCGTCGAATCCTTCTTTACAAGTCGTTTCGTTTACGAGTATTTGGTATGCCTTTTCGATCTGTACAATCAAGAATAATATGTTTTAAATTATATAAGAAGTTGTGATTGCAAAAAACAAAACCATAAATAATAAATTAAAATTAAAAACCCTGTTACATACCTTATTACGACAACCCTGACAAAATTTGTGTTTTTTCAAATAGTTCTCGAGTACTTCGTGTAGTTCCGTGGTTTCGATGGTAGACAATCTGTCTCGACAATTATACTTCATTGAGAACCACATTTCCCGCCAAACTTCCGAAAAGGGTCTGGTGCGAAATGCATCCAATGAATGTAGGGCACAACGAGTTTTATTCCGCAATTTATTATCCAGCAGATCACTAAGAACCTCATGATGCCGATAGAGTAATGTCCCTAAAGCTTGCGGTGACCACATAAGTTCTTCACGCACTGTAAGAACGCACGTATCCCTTAGTATCAATGGATCTAGAGTGGGATATCCTGAAAGCGTTAGTTGATAGAATAAACGTTCAACGCGACGCCGACAACCCACACATGGCACACATTGATTTAATAAGGACACGAATGTGACACTATCTATTTCAAGCGACAATTTTAGTTCATCAGCCGATAAAAGTTTAAACTTTCGCGTGAATATTTCAAGCTCTCTCCCACGAATTTGCGGACTATCTATGCAGAGGCCTTTGTTACTCAAATCCATTAACATCTAAAAACATTGACGTAGATAAATTATATATTTCAGTTATTATTGTTTGATAGAAGCATTTACAAAATTTTTACTTGTAGATAACTCCTAATTTATAGTGCAGTTAATGTTGAATAATTAAGAATATTATACCATAGGTACATATATATGCTTCAAATAGATTGGAAAAAATCTTTTAATCAATTTGAATTTATAGGCTTGTAGTTTCGGATGCAGCTACCGACCTAAATTCACAAATATCAAATATGTGGAGCTCTTTTCATATCTCATTTAAGCTTTTATATATTGATAAGAGCAGAACACATTAAAAAAGATAAATAAACAGTTATGCTTATGCACGCCTTTTTGAGAACTAGGTTAGAAATTTGGCACTTATTCTACCATAAAAAAATATGAAGATGCATTGCATTTGATGTTATAATAAACATTTAAACTTATAATTATAATACCAATAAAAGAGAAAACTATACGTATGTATGTATATATACATCAAATATCTCGATAACTCTACGGGGTGGTGAGTGTGGAATGCGTCCAAAGCTACCATTCATTAGGCAAGTTATGCATAGTAAACTAATCGATCCCCTGTCGTGTTGTTAGCAGCTAGTACGACTGCATCGAGATGTTGATAAAATACTTACATATACATATATATTTGGCGTTGAACCTGTTTTCAGTCCAACTACCGCTCATTCAAACCTACGTACATATGCATGTATATGTATTTATAAAAATAAAAGAATGGTAGGTATCGTACTAAAGAATCCAAATTTTTCCATAATATGGAGATATTGCTGCTGTGAAGTTAATACGGGTGAAAAGAGTTTGAATTTAATAAAATTCTTAAAAGTTATCATTGGCCGATTCCTAAAAGTATTTAAAAGCATATCACTATATAATTCCAAAATACACTCTGTCAATCAACATTTTTCCATTTATCACTAATCAACTTCGGATGTATCAACAGGTTCAATGGTTAGCAATCAGCTGGTTAATGTGTGTACACACTTTTACTATACATACACTTTCTCCACAGCTCTTGCTACATGGTCATGTAAGCTACATACATTATAGAAATGTAGTCAATGTTTTCCTTTGGAGAAGTATATAAAAAATGTATTTAGCTAAATATCTAGCTCTAATTATAACCCAAACCTACTTTACATCAAATATTTGTGATTGTATGGAGCGCAATTTAACAACGTTGACGATTGTTATAACTCACCATTAAGGAGGAATCATCGGCCGAGCCTGTAACTACTGGGATTTGTCTGTAACCAACGTCGATCACATCCTCAGCACGGTATACATCCGTCAGCTTAGCCATATTTCTAGCCTTCAGACAACCAAGCTACACGCAAAATAAGCCTCAATAATACCAATTCGCCCAAGCACAAACGCTTACAATATTTTTATTGCTTAATTGTTGTACAATTATCAGCACTTTGGAATAAAATATAAGGATTTATTTAATAACTATGATGAACAATAATAAATTCTTCGTAACGACGAGACAACGAGAAATTATATGAGAAATTGTCAAACACGTAGTACCACACTGGAATCGTTCCATCAGCACTGTTGCACAACTTAGTAGCTTTGACAAGTGAGCCCTATTCCCATACTAATGCAGAACTGAAATATATTCTTTTTTATATTAGTTTCACCTTGTTTAACAATTTATTAAGGCACAATAAAGTGTAAATTTATTTAAAATTAATAAGTTTTTGGATTTATTTAAACAATTCTATTAAAAACTTTTTGAAAGTAGTATGTGATATCAGTACAATATTTAAGCAGAGTTGAATTTAGAAGTAGCTGAGTTCTAAGATAATAAGATTGGTTACAACACTGATGACTATTGTGAACTTTGGAACATATTAGAATCGAAACAAATAAAATTTTATTTATAATAATATAATTAATTAGCTTTACCAATTTATAATTTTTATTATAATAATTAATTTATATAAATTATCGCTATGTATTTGGTTACCCAATGTACATGTTATGAAACATATTTTTGGTATGCCATGCATTTAAATATTTAAATCACATGCTCATAACTTTTACAATGAAAAAACAAACCTTTGGCTCTTAAAATATATTAAATAAAAGTTATTATTTTAAAAAGCAGTCTCAACTATTTGTCCCTTTAAGTCATTCCTGATTTTAATTGACTTATGTATATACGTGAACTTGGTAACACTGCTGTTGCTGAATCTTTCGAAGACAGAGTTGTAATTAGCATATCCAAAAAAAGGCGAAAAGTGAGATTTGAGGGTTTGTTCGGGTAAAATTGTCCTTTATAGAGGAAAATTATAATTTTTTAGTTTTTGGAACGAATCGAAGAAATCGGTATTATATAGCAGTGGAAATGTCACACCATTATGTGGTTACGGCACAGAAGCCGACAGCAGTAGTAAGCTGTGTGACCGGTAAGTTCTATTCTGGGCAAATTTTATGACCATCGGCGAGGTATTTGCCGCGTCGCGTCTCCGGGAATTTAACTAAAAATTATTACCACACTTTTATTTACTGCTGTGAACCATTGATTACCAATTAAAGAAAGTTAATTAGTTGCTTACAAATTATATTTTGTTGCTCCCGCCTATCTTGCCATGCTTTTTGGGCAGTGATGGTTAACCGGCGTGTTTTAAAACAACAACACATTTATTTTTTGTCTAAGGTTATTTATAAATATTTTTGATGTTTCAGGTAACTTTACATCGCCAACTGATTTAAATTTAATCATTGCCCGAAACAGCCAGTTAGAAATTGATTTAGTTACGCCGGAAGGATTACGACCATTAAAAGAAGTAAATATTAATGGCCAAATATGTGTCATGCGTCACTTCCGTCCTCAGGTTTGTTATAATAATTGAACATTAACTTAAATTGTATACATAAATCCATCAATGTTATAGGATAGTAAGAAGGATCTACTTTTTATACTTACTTTTCGTTACAATGTTATGATACTGGAATGCCGAATGGTCGGTGACCAAATTAGTGTGGTAACAAAGGCTCATGGTAATGTATCCGATCAAGTAAGCATACCCACTGAAGGCGGTGTCATCGCTGTTATTGATCCAAAGGCGCGAGTTATTGGAATGTGCCTTTACATGGGTCTGTTCACTATTATACCCTTGGATAAAGAGACAAGCGAATTGAAGGCGACTAATTTAAGGTGTGTATTTAAGAAAACTTAATGTATTCTCTAACAAACTATTTTATACTATTTGAAATATATTTTAGAATGGACGAGTTAAATGTTTATGATGTCGAGTTTCTATACGGTTGCATTAATCCCACAATTATTGTTATACATAAAGATGTAGATGGACGGCATGTGAAGACACATGAGATTAATTTACGTGACAAAGAGTTTATGAAAATTGCCTGGAAACAAGACAATGTCGAGACAGAAGCCACAATGTTGATACCAGTACCAACACCATTGGGTGAGGTTTTGACTTTGAATTAATTTGCAGATTTATTAATAATAATATACGCACAAAATTTGTAGGTGGAGCTATCGTTATTGGCCGTGAATCGATCGTATACCATGATGGAAATAGTTACCATGCTGTAGCACCTTCAACATTTAAGGTAAGCTATATGTATACTTAATGTCAACTGCTTATGAATCAAATTTTATTCGCTAGCAAAGCACCATTAACTGCTATGCGCGCGTGGATAGCAAAGGTCAACGGTATTTGCTGGGAAACATGTATGGACAGTTGTTTATGCTTTTCTTAGAGACCATCGACAATGGTAAAGGTGGAGTATCAGTCAAAGAAATAAAAGTGGAATTGCTAGGTAACTAAAATGAAAGAGCACAACTTAAGGATAATTATTTTATAATAATATATTGATTTCAGGTGAAATTTCCATACCTGAATGCATAACGTATTTGGATAACGGCTTTCTCTTCATTGGTTCCAAACATGGCGACTCTCAACTTGTCCGTTTAAGTACAACGCCCAACGAGAATGGCTCCTACGTTATACCCATGGAGAACTTTACCAGTTTGGCACCTATACTTGATTTAGGTGTTGTAGATTTGGACCGACAAGGTCAAGGACAAATAATAACATGCTCCGGCAGCTTTAAAGATGGCTCACTACGTATTATACGGTTAGAACTTTGCAGTCATAGTAATTGATAAATAATACAAAATTGTTTTTCTGTAGGATTGGTATTGGTATTCAAGAGCATGCCTGCATTGATTTGCCTGGAATAAAAGGTATGTGGTCACTTAAAGTGGGTATAGACGAAAGTGTCTTTGAAAACACATTAGTACTGGCATTTGTGGGTCATACTCGAATTTTGACTCTAACTGGGGAAGAGGTTGAAGAAACTGATATACCAGGCTTTATTAGTGATCAACAAACTTTCCATTGCTCAAATGTTGATTATGATCAGGTAAGAAAGAAAACCAAATAAATAATAAAACAAATGATTGCAAGATAATTTTTCCTTTAAAGATTATACAAGTGACTCCACTTACTGTTCGTCTAGTTAAGAGTAGCACCAAATCTTTAGTAGGTGAATGGCAACCGCCAGATGGTAAACGTATTGGAGTAGTGTCGTGTAATACATCACAAATTGTTGTTGCTTCAGCATGCAATGTATACTACATAGAAATTGAGAATTGCTTCTTGGCAGAAAAATCACACAGAGCTCTAGAATATGAAGTCGCTTGTTTAGATATTACCCCATTGGAAGAGGGTAAAAATAAAGCAGACCTTGTCTCAATAGGATTGTGGACAGATATATCAGTTGTGATTCTATCACTGCCAAAACTGGAAACTATGTACACTGAGAAATTATTTGGTGGTAAATATTCATTATAAATTAATAAATTTTCAGCTTGTATATACCAATATCTTCACACATCTAGAAATTATACCACGTTCCATTCTGATGACTACATTTGAGGGCATACATTATTTGCTCTGTGCGCTTGGTGATGGTTCGATGTTCTATTTCATACTGAATCGGTTGGATGGGCGTCTAAGTGAGAAAAAGAAAGTTACTTTGGGTACACAACCAACTACTTTGCGAACTTTTAAATCATTTGCCACAACTAATGTCTTTGCCTGCTCGGATCGTCCCACTGTTATTTATTCGTCAAATCATAAATTGGTATTTTCAAATGTCAATTTAAAGGAAGTAAATCATATGTGCTCACTGAATGCGCAGTCATACCCAGACAGTTTGGCTTTGGCCACAAAGAATTCGGTGATTTTAGGCACCATCGACGAGATACAAAAGCTGCATATTCGCACTGTGCCACTGGGCGAGGGTCCACGACGCATTGCGTATCAAGAAAGTTCACAAACATTTGGCGTGGCAACGCTACGTGTTGATGTTCAAGGTCGTGGTGGTCCCAAACCCACAAGGCCGAGTGCCTCTACTCAAGCACAGAATATAACCTACGCTTCGAACATTATACCTAAACCGGGAGGCGGCAGTGCTGCAACTACAAATGCTGAAGTTGGTCAAGAATTGGAAATAAACAATTTGCTAATAATCGACCAGAATACTTTCGAAGTTTTACATGCGCATCAATTTATGCCATCGGAAAGCATAATTTCACTGATGTCCGCTAAACTTGGTGATGATCCGAATACGTATTATGTTGTATCAACCGCCCTAATCTATGCAGATGATCCAGAACCTAAAATTGGTCGCATAATTATCTTCCACTACAACGAAAACAAGCTAACTCAAGTGGCCGAAACGAAAATCGATGGTTCATGTAACTCCCTGGTGGAGTTTAACGGCAAAGTGTTGGCGGGCATAAACAGTTTTGTGCGGCTTTATGAATGGACCAATGAAAAGGAGTTGCGTATGGAATGTAATATTCAAAATAACATTTCTGTATTGTACCTAAAGGCCAAAGGTGAGAGAAACTAGCTTGACAGATATGGACCAAATAGATTTCAATTTTATCACACATTCGCACAGGTGACTTTATTTTGGTTGGTGATCTAATGCGTTCGATGACGTTGTTGCAGCATAAGCAGATGGAAGGTATTTTCGTTGAGATTTCACGTGATTGCGACCCTAAGTGGATGAGGGCTGTCGAAATCTTGGATGATGACACATTTTTGGGTTCGGAGACCTATGGCAATCTTTTCGTTTGTCAAAAAGATAGGTAATTTTCTTAACAAAACATTTATGAGCAGCCTGTAATATTTTGCAACTATGTTCTAGTGCCGCCACGACGGATGAAGAACGACAGCTATTGCCAGAAGTTGCGCGCTTTCATTTGGGCGATGTTGTAAATGTGTTCCGTCACGGTTCCTTGGTAATGCAAAACGTTGGTGAACGTACAACACCCAATATGGGTTGTGTGCTCTATGGTTCCGTGAATGGTGCCATTGGTATTGTTACGCAAATACCGCAAGATTTCTATGATTTCTTGCATAGCCTTGAGGAACGTTTAACAAATACGATTAAATCGGTAGGAAAAATAGATCACTCTTATTATAGAAGTTATCAAACGACACAGAAGACGGAGCCGTGTGAGAATTTCATTGATGGTGATTTAATTGAAAGTTTCCTCGATTTGGGTAGGGATAAAATGAAGGAAACTGTTATGGGCTTAGAGGTAATGTAAAACTGAATTATTAATGTATCAAATAATTTATTTTATTTGTTTAACAGCTTACACTAAACGGGGAAAAGAAGGAGGCTGACGTCGATGATGTCATTAAAATTGTCGAGGACCTCACCAGAATGCACTGAAGTGCGCCTTTTAATTTTAGTTTGATTTTTCTGCTATGCAATGTCCTAATATCCTTATCGATGCAAATAGATTTCGAGAAATGATTGATTGATTAATTGTTTAACCAATGTTAAGGAAAAATAAATATTGCTTGTACACGATCGTTAAAATTAATACTTAAATTATTAGATTTAATTTATTTGCCTACCGTTATATAATATTTTTGTATCTAAATTGCAAACATTTGGTAGAGTAGAGTGAAAGTAAATAAAAATACAAAAAACACAATTATATTCAGAAAGAATTATTTTGAATAATATGGTGAAACAAAGATATCCATTTTGTTAGACCAGAGATTAGGTCAGTCTAGAGCCGTCGAAAATGGCCTAACTGTGAGTTAGGGGAGTCAAAAATATATATTGAATGCCCCCTTCAGGTTATATTTAAACAAGACAACCGACAATGGGTCAAAATTCGGAATCATCTTTCAAGAGGACCTCGCCGGAAGTCTCAAAATCACTAAAATCGCGGTCTTTCATTGGAATTGTTGCAAAAAGCCGAACCAAAACTTGATTTTGAACAGTCAGTTGTATGGCAGCTATGTGCTATAGTAGTCCGATCTGAGCAATAGCTTCGGACATTATTACAGTGTTCCTTGGGAAAATAATACATGTTAGATTTCGTGAAGTTAACTTTTCAATTAAAAAAAAATACCTCCATACAAGGATTTGACTTTGATCGATCATTGTGTATGACAGCTACATACATATGTATGTACATATATGTATGTTTTAGTGATACGAAATCGGCTGTTCCGCCAAATGAGCAGCTTCTTGAGGAGAAAATGTCATGTACAAATTTTGAAATCGATATCCCAGAAACTGAGAGACTAGTTCGCGATTCTGATACAGACGGACATGGTCAACTCTACTCAGCTACTCACTCAATTCATAAATGTATATATGTAAGTATTTTATATAGTTTCCGAGATTGCCTTCTGTGTGTTGCAAACTTCGTGGCAAACTTAATATACATACATAAGTACATACATATGTAAGTATGTATACTATTCTAGTCTAATTGTAACTAGTACATAACTACATCACTTAAAACTGTCTTGTAATAACAACAACTCAATAACAACGCACTACATTCTTGAAGGGTCTTTACAACAAACGCGCACAAATATTCGTGACGTGTGAAGTGCGCTAACAACCCCCACCGCCAGCGTCAACGCAAACAGCAAAGCGTTCATCGCCAGCACTTCCAACGCGATATTTCCCTCTGATTTCGTTCCAAACATCCAACAGCTGCGGCAGCATTCGCAGCAGAGGGGCAGCGTCACTGTTCGCCACCCTCAATCAATGCTGTAGGTGTGTGCTCTCACACACACCAATGCGACTATGCACACGTATACTCCCATGCAATTGTTTGCTTGTTGGTGTGTGTTTTATGGGTCGACGCTTCGCCCGGCCGCCATTGTGCGCACGCACCAATCCCACCGCGCTGCTTCGTCTACTTCGTGGGCCCGTTTCGTGCTTGATCTTCCTGCATGCTATTGGAATACTCACATACTTATGTACATTTGTACATACATATGTATGCATGTATTGCTATTGTTATCACTGCTCATTGTTTTTGCAGTTGCTCTGCTAGCGTTTGCTTTGTTGCTGTTATCCAATTTGGTTGCTTTGCTGTAACTCTCTGCTGCGCATTGCCAACACTTCGACACGTTTCCGCCGCCTGTCTGAGCGTATAGGCTGTGCTGCCTGCTTCTTGCTGCCTGCGGCCTGCTGTGGGCTCTGATTATTTGGATGAGGTCCATTTGTGGTGAAGTTCAGTCTCAGCTTTCATTTATTCCGATTCCAGCATCCAAGCGTGTTTCGTCCAGTCGCACACTCACTAACCGTTAAGCTTTTCTTATCTTCTGTCCGTCTTGTGAATTTTTTCTTCTTGTTGTGCAAGTGTAGTAGTAGCTTATGAAACGCGTTTGCCGATCAACAAAATAAACGTGCGATTAGATTTATTAACGAAAAGTGGCGCTTATTAAACAAATACATATGCACACATATATTACAATAAAAAGCATACACAAAACCAAAGTGTCGTCTGCAACCCAGCAATTGCAAATTTTCAAAGTTTGCCTAACAATTAATAATAGTGTAAAAATGCAAATTTAATAAATTTTTTGCTATACTCAAATATCTACACATACATAAATACATAAGCCCATATGCACTATGTGTATTAATGTGTATATTGGCAGCCAATCAAATGCCCGGTAGCTATTTTGACGTTTTGATTAGTTAACTTGCTATACAATTGTGTTTTTGTACTCTTTCTCATTATTATTGGGAAAAAAAATTTCTTAAAAAAAATTATTCTTAATTTTACAACTTTTACTCTTGAACCTATCAAACAGCTTATTTGCAACTGTGCTTCATTGTGTTTGTGAAAGTTTTGAAAATAAAATAAATAAATAAATTTTCTAAGTGTATACGTGTTCGCGCGTTATGTGCGGCTATATCCACCGATTTGTTGTTAACTGATTCAGTTATTTGATTTTTTTGGACCACGTTCGGGAATATACTTCTACATTGCAAAGGACCACGAACAATTTCTGAAAGAAAACTGTGTAGTTAACGGCGACAAAACGGATATTTCACGAAGGTGAGTACTGAGTGTGTCGGTTGCGTGGGCGTTTTCATGCACTCTACTAGCCGACGGGATTTGTGATACCAGACATTTGTTTAGTATTTATTGTAAACTAGAGGACCCGTCCCCGTTTTGCTGTGGCTGATACATAGTTAGTACTACTAATACCATCTATATGATTTCTATTATTAAGATTATAACTATTAGTTAAGAATATATAGCATTTTTGGTGAACCAATCATTTTCAAATGATTCTTTAATGAATTTTGAACAAATGCCTGTGATTTAAAACATAATTTTTGTGTTTATGAATTGTATTGAATTTTAACATAAAGAGATATAAAGTAGCCTATGTCCTTACCCTGGGTCTAAGCTACCTCCCCACCAATTTTCAGCCAAATCGGTTCATCCGTTCTTGAGTTATAATGGTGTAACTAACACGACTTTCTTTTATATATGTACATACATACAAATGTATGTATATACATATATATATTATTTTCGAAAAAAACACAGAAAATTAATAGGTGTGTTCTTGCCTTATTGCTCGAATTATATATCGGAATACTTTAATATGTTACATACTTTTAAACTATTTTTGTTATAAATTTGTCGAGGTGTTTTAAATTATAAGTTATTACTTCCGTTTATTTCCGTTGCCGCTGGAATCTTTAAGCCATGAGAACAAGACATGATATGATAAGAATAATATTATAAAACTATAGATAAAACTCGACAGGAGTAACGAAGGAAATGAGGAGCAAGATAAAGGATTAAAACCCTATCATTCGATTCGGTTGGCCCTGTATGATCTTCGAAGATGTAGCTGATAATGCACTAGGCGCTAGAGAACAGTTGAGCTTTAAGATAGACAAAGGGCTTCAGTTGTCCAATTGCTGAAAGAACGTAAATCTTTCTAAAAGTTCAAACATACCGTTATTATCAGAATGTTGAAAAATTGGTACGATAAATCAGAGCCAAATGCAATTATTACGGCGTTTTATCCCTTCCAGATCAGAAAAACGTTTTCAACTCCCGCCTTTGAAAATAGAGTTTCGAGAAAAACACGTTTAAAGTTAGAGTCGATTTCACCGAGTTAAAAAGTTAAAAAAAAACAAGAAAAAACGTTAACTTCGGCTGCACGCTAATATACCCTTCACAGGTGTATTTCTTTTAGTAACTATGTGTTCAGTTTGTATGGTAGCTATATGCTATAGTTAACCGATCTGACCAATTTCTTCGGAGATTACATTGTTGCCTTGGAAAATAATCTATACCAAATTTGGTGAAGATACTACATTGTCAAATGTGAAAGTTTTCAATACAAGAACTTGATTCCGATCGTTCATTTTATATGGCAGCTATATGTTATAGGGGTCCGATATCGGCGGTTCAGACAAATGAGCAGCTTCTTGAAGAGAAAATGACGTTTGCAAAATTTCAAAAGGATATCTTAAAAACTGAGGGACTAGTTCGTATATATACAGACGGACGGACGGACGGACGGACGGACGGACAGACGGACATGGTTAAATTGACTCAGCTCAACATACTGATCATCTATGTATATATGTATATATGTACTTTATAGGGTCTCCGACCCTTCTTTCTGGGTGTTACAAACATCGTGACAAACTTAATACACCCTGTTCAGGGTAGTAGTTAAAACGTTAACTTCGGTTGCACCGAAACTATTATATATGTATAGCAGATGAAATTTGTATAAAATGTGTTTCGCGCGCTTCGCTCAACTTATTGTCTAAATAATAGGTCTACTGAGCGTACTATTCGCAAAACCATCACCCATCTTGAGACTCAGCATACATTATTGTAAAATATTCGACTGAATAGAGTACGACCAGCAAACAGTGAAAAAAATAACAGCAGTAGTTGAGAGGGTACACGAAGACAGCGTAGAGTCGATACGGCGCCGTTAGCAGCAACTCGGACTGACGTATTGACGACTTGGCGCATTTTAAGTCAAGAACTTAACTTGAGAGCGTACAAAATACAGTTTGTGGAAGAACTGAAACCGTTCGACCTTCCCAAGCGACATCGCTTCGTTCTATGGGCTTTCGAAAAGTTCCAAGAATATCCGACGTTTTCGATCTAAATTTTTTTCAACGATGAGGCCCACTTCTGGCTCAATGGGTATGTAAACACCAAAACAGCCGTATTTGAGACGAACAGCAACCTCAACAGATTCAAGAGTTGCCATTTTATCCAGAAAAAATAATGGATTGGTGTGGTTTCTGGTGGAATCATCGGTTCATATTTCTTCAAACATGATAACCGACCATTTGATGGCTGAAATTGAAACTCTTGATCTGATCGTGATCAATCAATGGATTTATTGAGAGTTCACTTCGATGAGCAGATAATTTCACGTTTTTTGCCGGTCAATTGGTCACGAAGATTGTGTGATATCACACCGTTCGACTTTTCCCTATGTGGATATGTCAAGTGCAAAGCCTATGCGGGCAATCCCGCTTCGATTGAGGCCTTGGGGCAAAGCAGCACACGTGTCATTCGCCAGTTATCAGTCGAAATGCTCGAACAGGACATCGAAATTTGGACTCAATGGTTGGATCATTTGAAACGTAGCCACGATCAATATTTGAAAGAGATATTTTGATAGAGATATATTCAAAAAATAGATGCTAAGAATGTTATTTCGAAAGATAATAAACAAAAAAGTTTCTGTGCTTCTTTAAAAAGTTGAGAACCTCGAAATGGATCACCCTTTATATGCTTTAGTGAACCGATCTAAACAGTTTCTTCGAAGATTATATCGTTGCCTTACAAGACAATAAGGCATGCCAAATTTCTTGAAGATAACTCTTGAAAATGAAAAAGTTTTCCATAGAAGAATTTGATTCCGATCGCTCAGTTTGTATAGCAGCTAAACGTTATTGTGGTCCGATATAGGTGAATTCGGCAAAAAAATTAGTGGAAAATTTCAGGTCGATATATATTTTATAGAGTCTTACAAATATCGTAGTAAACTTAATATACCCACATATTTTCGAAACTGTTTGCCGGCCTACATTTGAGATATGTATATACATATGTGCAAAACGGTTAATTTATTTAATACACAAGTGAGTAAGTAAAATCTAACAGCCGATTTCCGAAGATAAGCAATATGAAACTTTCTTTATCAAATCAGACTAGAATGATCTTAACATAAAAACCGAAAATCACCTCATAAGCGATGATCTCCGTATTTTTTGATTGAAATTTTCAATGGTATACATACAAATATTCTAATTATAAAATATGTTCGATTGGATATCTTGTGTGTAGAATAAATAACCTTGGTAACTAAACTGAGAATCGATCGATCGAGGATTGTACAGAAAACAAGTCTCCGAAATGTGAAAAATAAAAAAAAGATTGTCAAATAAGTATAAACATCTTCTTTATACGACATTTTTATATAGTGATCATATCAGTTTATTTTATCATTTAATATAGTCCTGTAACATATCACTTATACATATGTATGTATGTATATATTAACTCATATATTAAAAAACATACATGCAAGTCTGCACACAAATCAAATTTCCCATACATGCTATCTTATAATCAACGAATTTCTTTCTTCGCATCTTGATCCGTGTATCTTATGCGGCCGGTTTAGGAATAATTCACATGTCAAAATTCTTGGCGATCACTTGGCTACCCCCTTTTCTTCAGATTGTTGCAAATAAAGGCGGCTTTAAGCGCTAACATCCACTAGCTTGTAATATAAAAAATCTGATACACGCACAAGACAGTGAAAAGGACATGCGAGCATAGCAACAACAATTTACAAAACCTTTGAACAATATCAGAATGCGGGTCAGTTGATGTGTGTGCTGATATGTGATTGTTAATAGTTTGTTTGCGCTGTGCCGCGATTGAGGGAAGTGCAGCGCGTGCTTATACATATGTACATACATACATATGCGTGTGTGTGCATTCTTAGATCGCACAGAACAGCATCAAATAGCAACTACGCAGCAACTGATGCTTGAATATTTGAGTTATTTCTTATAGTTGCTTACAACTTCACCAACGAATTGCCGCCACATGTACATACATATGCATGTGTGTGAGTGTGTTGCAGTTTTGTTGCTGTTTTTATTTATCCTGAAGCAGTGAAATGTCCTTGCTACTGACGTACGTGCCACACAGTTGCTGGCAAGTTTCGACCCTGTTGATCGAAGTGATTCGATACTGTCGTTGCACGTGATCCAGACAAAGAATGCCACAGCGATTTGTTGTTTGAAATTATTCTACTGATTTCGGTGCGAATATAAAATAATTCTGTGGTGTGAACCGACACAAGTGATGTGGCTGTACGCGTTTTAGGCAAATAGTTGCGAGTTAAAGAGCTACAAATACATACAGACAGCAATGCATGCATAGAAGCGCCTAAATTTTAGTATAGCACGTTCGATTCGCCACAGGATAAATATTTTTTCCCCTTTTAGAGAATTCACATATCTCTTCTTAATTTTTGTTGGCGATCGAAACTTACTGATACCGAATTTTCTTCTGCAAGTATTTTTCAATTTTGTATTTTAAAATTTCCTTTTGGCTTGTTGACGATTCGACGAGACCGCTGAGTACTATTTGAGAGGCGTGAAGTAGTGTAAAAAGGCTAAAAAAATATGAAAAAAGTGCATTTAACGCGTAGAACGCGCCTGCGCATAAATTAAATGTCACTGACACGAATGATGAGCCTAAGTATTGATGGGCGGCAGTAAAAAAAGCTGGAGAGGCAAGCGGCACAGTTTGAGGGCGCAGTGGTAGTGTTAAGACAGCCTGCGTTGCTATACATATAGACATTTGTATGTAGTTATTAAGGTGCTTTAGGTGTGAATAATTTCAATAGAGGCATCAAATTAGTACACTTTTGAGTATACAGAGGGGGGCGTTTGAAATACATCTATGTACATATAACTGCATAAAATAAATATAGACAAATGTACATACGCTATGACACAGCAGTTTTATTGACAGCAGCAGTGGCGACACTTAAAGAATTTATCAGTACATAAATATATGTACATTTCCCCAATAAGAATACAAATTCATACAAACACACATACATACACTAACATATATGTATGTACATATGTACATACTTATATTAAAATCTGCAGCAGCACTTCCCTTTCGCGTAAGTTTTATCTGAAAAGGAGTTTTCCTCTATTCCTGACTTAATGCTTGACTGCCCACTAAATATATTATAAAACGGAAGTTTGACTTTTGAATTCTACATACATATGTATGTATGTATGTTTGTAAATATGTTTGCCATTCACACTACATACATTTTCGTTTCGTCCTGTTTAGCGTAAGCTGCGACAACGTTTGCCTTTGCGGCTCAATTACGTCTCTGATTGAGCGTGAAATTTCTGATGTACCAAAGCGCGTGTAACCTTTAAACACAATATCATGCGAGTATAACTTCAGCAAGCTGTATTAGCACCTACAAAAATATATCAAACTACATATATATACACTATATGCATGTTTGCAAGTGTGTATGTCTGCATGATGTACGGTCCGGCGCGATCACACATGCGTTACAACAACTGGAACAATATCCTGTTGTCGCACAGTGGGTTTGTTCCCGCCGCGGCTATTTTTAGAAATCATTGAACGTTGTATTGGATACAAATATATCCTGTGTGATATCCTTTACTCATGTCTACAACTTTTTGATAAATCTTAGTTTAGGATAAGAGAGCGGCTTACAGAAAAATTTGTCTTTTCATATAGTCTCTTTAAATCATAAAGATTTATATCCCTTATTGAATTTAAAAAAATCGATTTTGAGCATATTCTTTGAATATTTGAAGTTGATCCGGAATAGTTCCACGTAAAGGGTGATCCATTACAAGGTTCCGTGGTGGCGTCGTCTTGTTGAAACCAAATGTCGCGAGATCACTTTAATCAATTTTAGGCATCAAATAGTCGGTTATCATGGTGCTATAATGGTCGCCGTAGACGGTTATGCTTTCATCAGCATCATTTTTGAAGAAATATGGATCGATGATTCAACCAGTCCGCAAATCACACCAAACCGATGTTTTTCTTGGATGAAATGGCAGCTCTTGTATCTCTCCCGGTTGCTCTTCGTCCCAAATGCGGCAATTTTGCTTGTTTACTTATCCATTGAGCCAGAAAGAGACCTTATCGCTGAACAAAATTTGGCTCGAAAATGTCGGATCTTATTGGAACTTTTCAAGAACCCACAGAGCAAGACGATGTCGCTTGGGATGTATTTGTATGCTTTAAATTCAAGATCTCGATGAAAAATGCGCCAAGTTTGAGTCGCACGTTATAGGGGTATCAGACAGTTAAAGGAGTTTCCTCGGTTAAAAAGCAGTTTTCTTTCAACAATTTTTTTTCACATATAAAAAACGAAATATTTTATTAGAATTTTTATTGTTACAAACATACACTATTAACAAAGAATTTCTGCAATTTTTGGAAAAAAAATTTAGACTTGGCCATTTCCGGTGACCTCTCGGAAAAAAGTTGCGCCCGCATTGGCAGGATAACTCCTTACAGGATCATCAAAAGTAAAAAAATACGTGTTTTAATTACAATCTTAACTTACTTGTAAATAAATATTTAATTTACCAAATCACTGTAGCACACCGTCGAAGCACACTTACACTTACCTACACAACTTCTTCGTCGACAGCTGTCAAGTTTTAATTTGACTTTCCTCCTTGCATTAATGCTGCTTTTCGCTGCAGTTGTATGGCTCGTTAATCGCGCTTGTTGTTGTACTTGTTGTCGCTAGTTACCAATCAATTTGTCATACATGCTAATTTTGCGCTAGTTTTCGGAAGAACTAAACGAATAGCCGAACTCGAAAGGCACTTCCAGGCAGCGGGAATCATGATGATGACCGCAAGCGGCAACGCGTTCGCCGTGGACTAAGTTTATTGGTAGTCGACGCTGATGCGTCAGTCGGTTTGTGAAACAGTTGGCTGACCAGTTGATCCATTTGGTTAACATTTTCTTGGAGCGCTGGAGTCTGCAAGCAGCATTCGTTGCGCTAATAAGCGAACATATGCGGATAATTTCACGAAAGTATGGGCTTTGCTGGCATTATACATACGTATCTATGTATGTGGTTATGTGTGCGTTGTAAGTTGTCGTAAGTTGCAGAAGTGTTTTTGTTTTCGGTTGAAATGTGAATTTGATGAGTTTCACCGATGTCACAGTTGTTGTTATTGTTATTACAGTTGTCGCCTCTCTATATCGTCATTTAGCAGCGCGACCAGTCGTACTAAATACCTCATCTGGCATGTAAACTCTATGCTGTTTGTAGGTGTGTGTGTGTATGTAGGTGCTGGAGCTGCTTCGCTCCATTGCCCACAATAGTTCTTGGAAGCATAATAGTAAATAATCGCTTGTGCCCTTGGACTCGTGGAGCTGCTCCTATGTACATACATACATATGTATGTTTGCAGGAAATCTCTGTAGACTTTATAGCATTTTTACATGCATATCAATGTATGTATGTATGTATATGTATATTGCATACGTATTAACTGCAATATATATACATACAGATGTATGTGTGCGCGTGTAGGCTCTTGCTTCAGTTTGTTTGGCGAAAATTATTTACAGATACTTAATTTTATTATGTACGAGAGTAGTATAATATTTTCCCTCTTTCTACATAAATTTAAAATATGCAAATTAGGTACGGGCAATTTGCATTTTGAAAAACGTCAGCTACAGCCCATTAACGCCCCTAGTGACAATTACCCAAATCCACACATTCACACAAACAACCGCATCTGCATATTTTCCCTACGCATGCGGAGGCGTGTGTGTTTGTGCGCCAATATGTGTATTTACTTAGATTTAAAAAAAACCTATTAGCTGCATTTAACTGATTTGCTTGTGCGTATAATAGTTTCTTATTGCTCCGCGCACTCGTACCTCGGCGCAGTTCGTCTGCAATTTTGTTGCAGTAGCTTTTTTCTTTTCTTTGTGCTTGTGTTTCTTTGAAAATCTGGCTTGCATCTTCGCGACTGCGCACTTGCGCCGTTGACAAGCTTCGTATTTCAATTTCGAACGCGCTGCAGTTTTTATTTTTATTTTCATTTTTTATTTTAGTTTTTTCTTCTTCTTCTTTTTGTTTAATGTGTCAGCTATTGTTATGTTGCTTGTTTTTTCATGCCACATTGTCGAAGCTTCAATAGAATTTGCCATGACATATCGCCCACTGGATTTGGGACTCGCGCATAGAATTTCACACATTCTCCCCGCAAAACAAGTTGTTATCAACATGACAATGATGCAGTCTCTGCGCTGTTAATGAATACAAATAACTAAATAAGCAGAGCTACACCGAAGAGGAACAAGTGTATGTATGTATGTGCACAGATATGTTTCATCAATGGTATCGGTTGCAGGAGTTTCTCTTCTTGAAAATTCGAAACCTTTGTGTTGGCTTATTTGTAATTGTGTTGTTATTCTCTATTATCTCATCGTGATGCAAGTTGATATTTTAATTTAAAATCTTTAATATTTTGTATGCTTATTTACATATATACATATGTATATGTACTTATATAGCGTAGTCGCTGTGATATTATTGAGCCTGGTGATCAGTAGGCACTCTTTGGAAAATAATATTGCATGCATGATTTACCTTAGATAGTGTCTGTAATTGATATTGAAAACCAAAAAGATTCTCACAAAAGTTGCCTCAAATAGAGCTAACGAGTGATCCAAGTAGAGGTATTTTTTTGAAAGATAACGCGTGAGTCATGTCAAGCTGTCATATTATTTTAGTTCAGTATAAATAATACATTTCATCATGGAAAGACTTACGCCTGAACAACGTTTAAAAATCGTTCAACTTTATTACGAAAATTCACGTTCAGTAAAGAATGTGTTTCGCGCGCTCACGCAACTTATGGCCATCATAATCGGCCTATTAAGCGTATTATTCGAAACACCATCACCTTTATTGAGACCATTATCCATTATTGGATAATATACGACCGGATAGACCACGCCCAGTACGCAGTGCAGAAAAAAAAACAGCAGCCGTAGCTGACAGTGCACAGGAAATCCGTGGAGAGTTGGTTCGGCGCTGTTCGCAGCAACTCGGAACAACTTGGCGCATTTTACGTCGAGATCTTAAATTGAAAGCGTACAAAATATAGCTTTTGCAACAACTGAAGTCGCTTGACCTTCCCAAGTGACGTCGCTTCGCTCTATAGGCTTTTGAAAAGTTCCAAGAAGATTCAACGTTTTCGAGCCTAATTTTGTTCAGCGATGAGGCCCATTTCTGGCTCAATGGGTATGTAAAGAAGCAAAATGACCGCATTTGTGACAAAGAGCAACCTGAAGAGATTCCAGAGCTGTCATTTCATCCAGAAAAAACAACGGTTTGGTGTGGTTTGAGGGCCGGGGGAGACATCGGTGCATATTTCTTCGAAAATGATACCAGTGAGAATGTAGCCGTCAATAGCAACCGTTATCGCGCCATGATAACCGACTATTTGATGAAATTGAAACTCGTCATCTCAGCGACATTTCGTTTCAACAAGATGGCGCCATTTCACACAAATCGCATAAATCAATGGATTTATAGGGAGAATACTTTGGTGAGCATGTAATTTCATATTTTGGGCCGATCGATTGGCCACCAAGATCGTGCGATATCCTACCGTCCTGTGGGGATATGTAAAATATAAAATTTATGTAGACAATGCCGCTTCGATTCAGGCCTTGGGGCAAAATATCGCCCATGACATTTCCAGTTACCAAACAAAATGTCGGAACGACGCATCGAAAATCGGACTCAAAGGATGGAGCATCTGTACTGTATCCAAGGTGAAAAATCTTTAAGATATAAATGCCAAAGCGATAATAAACATCTGCCACTAAATTTGAAGTTTCTGTGTTTTTCTTTAAAAAAGTAGAAAACCTCGGGGGATCATCCTTTGCTATGAAGAGAAATAATAATAACTATTTACGGAAATTGGTAGAGAAACGTCTAGAAAAAATGTAGACTGCAAAAGTGATAACGTTACTATTATTTTACCGTTAAACAAGAAAAGCAACAGCTGTCAGGACCTACTTTACACAATATTGTATACTTAAATTTACGCCTACATGGACTAATTTATTCCTTAGAAAATTGTAAATTAATTACTATTATGTATAGTTTCGTCGAAAGACTTTTGTAAAAACCTTTTCTGCCTGAAAACAAAAGTAATACATTAATCAGAGTACTCACAACTTGTCATAAAGCATCGTGAAATCATAAAATTTTTACACTTGTTTAAAAAAAATGCTGTTCGATTGCATACAAAAATGAGTTTACGCAATTATACTTTTCAACGCTATGTTTTCGATTCGTTATAACCTTATGAGGCTATATGGAACACCTAAATAAAAAAAAAATATAGTAAATTTCCTTACTAACTCTCTTTATATACCTTTGATTTACCATTTTGCGATGACTAATGCCTAAATGACTGTAAGAGTTTTAAATTTAATTTAAAGGAACACATACTTAGTAATTGAGCAAAGTTCAAATGAAACTTAAAGTACGAAAAATTGTATTTTTGTGAGTAAAAGGCAAAGCTCGGGCCAAATTACGCAACGAACTAGTCACGTGATTCTCATACTCCATTAAATGTCATATTTTATAATTTTTAATATCAAAAGTAAGCAAATATCCACTTGAATACATATTTATATGTAGTGTATGTATTGTTCGTTTTCAAAAGAAAGCATAAATAACCGTATTTCAATTTTATATATGGTATAACTATGTATGTATGTATGTATATACATATAACTCGGAGTACACAGTATGAAATAAAATAACGTGAAAACTGTGTAAGCTAAATTCGTTTGTGCTATGTAGAGTAAAAGAAAAACATTAAATGTGAGTGTCAGTTGAACATTTTCTAATCTAGCTATATTCTGAATTTTCAAATATCTGTATATACGTATCTACGCAGTACATATGTATAAATTTATATAATATATATTATTATGAATGAGAAATAATTCACAGAACTTTAACAATGCCATAAGGCCGAAGGGAAATATACAGATGTACATACATAGATATATACATATATTGGTAGGCGAAAGAGTCTTTTTGTATTTCTAATCAAACTTCAATTTATCTTTTTTATATTTACGCTAATAAATAAATAAACAAATATGTATGTGCCACTTTGGTCAAACACTTTTTGCCATTTTTCCGCTGGAGACATTATTCCATCAGTCTAAATCTAAATTTCGAAAGTTCCAGAACGGAAGCGAGCGAACCATTGTTGTGCTACACGAACTGATCCAGCATCGTCTCCGTAAACTTCACAAATTTCATTGGTGGCTTCCGTGGCATTCTTCCCTTTTTTATACAAAAATTTAACGATTTTTTTCATTATTTTCACTCCTTTTTGAACAGCTGTAACTTTTTTCAACTTCCTCGAGTTTAATTTTTTTTGGTTAAATGAAGCTCCAACATTATATGGTACGACACAATGTGATTGGTAGCACTGCAACGACATCTATTGAAAAAATACGAAAAGACTTTTTCGACTATCCAATACATCTTCATTTTTGGCCGTACGCTACGTCAGCCCTGATTTCATCTTAGAAGCAATTTTTCGAACTTAGCTCCCATGAAGTAGAAATGCATAAATATGTATAACCATTAGACACTGGTTGTCGCAAAGGTTGATATAATTTTATACTTGTGACGAGTCGTTGAGCAATCAGAAATTAACGTTTTGTCTTAAAGAACCTTAATAAGACGTCTAAATTTCTCATTATGTCCGCCTTAATATATAAGTGAAAACATGAAGAAGAAAAAGAAGAATTCCAGGAAAAATTGAAAATTTAATTTTTATTTTAAATTAGAAAATTTGCAAATCCTGGTTGGTTAGCGCTGTAGCTAGATCTTTCGCAATCGCTTTGACGGTTGAAGAGGAAAAATATAATAAAGAAGAAAGAATAAATATTTACGGGTCATTCCATCTAAAATTTACTGTCGACTTTTTTTAGTGCGAAATACTTCTTTTTTGAGTTCTTCCTGGCAAAGTATTGGACGCGCATTGTTTTTATTTCGACTCAATGTAAAACATTTTGGAGTTATTGGAAAATAATGCCCACTGCGTTAGTAGCAAACGCTAGAGAAAAAGTTCGAAAATTTGTCAAAATCACAGTTTTGTACGGCACACTCCGAAATTTCTAAATTAGTAACTAAAGTGCCTTATGTTCACTTTGTATGGCAGTTATATTTTTGTCGAGAAAAAGACGATATTTTAAAACCTGAAGGAACTAGTTCTGCATGCTGACAGAAAGTGGACTTGGTAAATCGACTCAGCTCACGTACATATACCATATATTGTATATATTTTATATGGTCTCCGACATTCCCTTCTGGGTGTTACAAACTTCGTGGCAAACTTAATATCCTGGTTAAGGTATAATTACTGAAAATTCATAATAAGAGTATTTTAATATACATATATTACTCGAAAAGTGGCAACACTATATAGTTGGGAAACAGTAGAGATCGTTTGCGCTCGGTTATTGCAATTCAATACCTCGCAATGTCATATTTACTTGCATTTTCAGTGCCCACATTCATTATCCCCTTGGCATTGAAGCATTTATACTGCTATAAGTGAAAAGCTAGCAACAACTAAAGCAATAAAAAATAAAAAAGATAACAATAAGACAATGTAAATTTAAATATTAATAATAACAATAAAGCAACAGCAACAATGAGCAACACACACATACATAGCAACATGCATACATACAAGTACATACCTGTTATGTAATATGAATATCCATGAATATTGGCTAAGGTCTGGACAGTTTCAAAGGCTAACCATTGACAGGTTGTAAACATATGAGAATGACCACATAAATATAGTTCTGCATCAGCATAATTCGGGAGTGTTACAAAGAAAGTGAACAGCGGTACATACATACATACTCGTATATGTGTGTGTTTGTGTATGTGCATGCACTTGTACTTGAAATAAGAACTTTAGTAAGCGTTAAATTAAAACGCTGATGAAAGTCATGTGAAAAGCCAACTTTTGGCGGGGGACATTAAGCACAAAAAAAAAACAAAAAACACAAACAATAACAATAACGAGAAAATAAAATGCAAAGAAAGATCAAGTGAACCCATGCAGCGGAAAGTCGAACAATTAAATAGTGGTCGCGCTGAGTAAAAGTGCAGCGGGCAAAGTGAAATTTTCATATGAAATGCAAACTTTTGCAACGTCAACATAACTGGTGGAGTGCAAAATGTGAATATTATTTATTTTGATTTCGTTGACATTGGGGAAGTGCTGTCGACGTTGGTCACACCGTGCGCGCTTACAAACATATACATATGTAAGTATGCATGAGCGTGTATGTGTGTAGGTAGATTTTAGTACACTAAGAAAGTATGGTAAGACTCGAAGACCGCTGGCGATAAAGCTCGATTTGCGCATGGAACGTCAGCTGGCCGGTGTTGCGCTCGAGTTTAAAGCAGCAAGAGTAGTCAGCGGCGTTGTCGGCGGCGTCGCTAACGATATGGCGCCCGTTCGAGCTTAATGATCGCTACATACATACATATATTCGACTATGCGATCAGCACAGCACTTGGGGCGTTCGCTCCAATTGCGGCTTGGCGACATTTCACCGTTTAGTTGCATCGCGTCCATTGCCCGTGAGTTTAGGGTTGTTGCCGTTAGCAGCGCCAAGAAGAAATCAAGAAATACTAAAACTCGATTCGAACGCGCTGTTTTTGAAAACACACATATATTTTTGAATTTTTGTTAAACGCTTGTTGTTTTTGTTGCAATTTTTGTGGCATTGCTAAACGCAAATTTCGTAGCGCTCCTTTTTTGGCGTTCGTTGCGCGCCTCATACTGATCGTCGCGGTTTGTTTATGGTGCAGAATTTACGATTTTTAATTCACATTTACCTCAAGTGAACGTTTGTGTTTGTTGCTTTTGTTGTTGTCAGTGTCGCCTCCGTCTGTCGCGCGCCTCTAACATTTTCGAGTTTTGAATTACCGAGACAGCTGAGAATTTTGTACAAAGCATAATTGCAACTGTGTGTGCCGGGCATACAGCTTGACGTCCATATTCGTGTGGCTGGCATATTTCGAGCGCCTGGCTGTTGCAGTGCGCGCACACGTTATACACCCGCGCTGCCGCCACATTACCGTTAACATCATCGGCGTTTATTTGCCAACCAGAACCGCCGCACACCATTCCCTCCAAAAGTTAGTATGTCGGTCGGCGACAGCGCTCCTTCAATTCCAGCAGCACTTTGAGATGGATCCAAAGAGTAATAATTGTGCACATTAGTTTAACATTTCATTTTTTCTTCCTGTTTTTTTTTGTCCATAATATTTATGGAGAAGTGAAAAAAGCAGATTTGTTTGTTTTTAATTTCGATGTTTTTTATTGCCGTACAAGCATGCCATGTGCATACATGTGTATGTATGTATGTATGTAAATTATATATGCTCCGTTATGTGTGTGTTGTGTGCATTTATGAATTGTGCGCTTTTGCATGGCAGAAGCGAGCTTTCAGCATTAAATTCCTCCTCTGTCCATGCACGTTGTTCGGTAGCTTGTAATTTGTTTCGTCTGGAGCATGCAAATGGCTGGGCATGGTGTTGTTGCACCCCATCCTTGCCTGTAGTGGACTTGTTGTTGTAGCTGCAAATGCATTTTGCCATTAGCTACGAAGCACTGCTCGCTGCAGCTGGACATTGGCGTATCGTATGACGCAGCTATTGTTGCAGCTTCAGTGAATTTAATGACAGCAAAGCAAAGAAACCCGAAAAAAGCAACGAGCACATCCAGAAAGCGCTTAAAATAATACCAATCAGAAAAAATTAAGTCAACAGAAATTTTTTAAAGAGCAAGACAAATGGCAATGCGTCACAGTATTTTAACTTTTATGTGCTTTGCCCCAATGAATTAATATATGAATATGCTTGTACTTAAACATAACTACAAAAATATAATATTTATTAGCTAAAATGTATGCATATACAATTTAAAAGATAGTTAAAAATTCGTAAGCTCAAATTAGTTTGTTTTTTTGTTTTAACTCATATTACAAAGAACAATATAGATATGTGACCTGGTCTACGGAAAGGGGGCTTAGGTGTCAAAAAATCATTAACAACAATTAATGAGATAACGAGAAACTGACGATTTTTAACAGCTGTTTCCCAGAAAACTAGATTCGCAAGTTAGCTCCCTTTTCGTAGACCAGGTCACATATTTACGTTCATACATATGAAAAATTTGCAAAAGAAATAAAACAAAAACAAGAAAAAATTTAAACTTGTTAACCAAAACTAAGATTTCCTAGGTGCATTTTTGATAGCATAAAGGAGTAAATTATCAAGCATTAATGAGTGGTGATCAGCAAGGATTTTTATTTCATTAGCTCTATACAAACTTAACTTGTCCTTAAATTGCCCTCGATATCTTAATTATGGGTGTATAAAGAGAAAAAAGATTTTTATACTGAGTTCGTCAGTTTAAATAGCAGTTTTCGTGATGAAAGTCTGTCTGTCCATCTGTCCGCCAATATGTACGCGAACTTGTTCCTCAGTTTTTGAGATATCTTCGTGTAAATTCGCAAACATCCTTTTCTCTCCAAGAAGTCAGTCATTCATCATTTTATAGCATATAGTTGCCATACAAACTGTCTGATCAAATTCAAGACCTTGTATGATAGACTTTTTATTAAATAAAGTTATGCACTATATCTTCAAAGCGTCGCTATAATCTTTTATTGTATTGTTCAGTTGGGACAACTTTTTTGTTTTTTTTTAAACAGTCCTTTCAATTCCGGTAACGTAGAACCAACTGTGGTGGGAATTAAGATCGGACCACTATAAAATATCGTTGCCACTCATACTGATCGATCAAAATCAAGATAAAGAACTTTTCATATACTTTTATGCTATAAAAAAATGCGCCTGTGAAGGGTATTACAGCTTCGGTGCAGCCAAGATTTCCAGATTTTTGTAAAAAAAACTTCCGGCAGCGGAGGTTGTGGGTAAATTTTTCGGAAATAAGTTTTATTGAAGGGTTATATCGACTTGCAAGCCAGAAATAAGGTTTTTTTGTGAACTTTTGTTTGAAGAGACATTTTAGTTAATAAGTAAATGAAAATAATGCATATTAATAGAAGAGAATGTACTTTATTAATTGGCGATTCATTTTGAAAAGTATTGGATTCCCTCCATTCCACAACCGATTTTCAGGAGAACATACGAAAAAAGGTGTCTTGCGATGATAGAGATTTTTTTATTAAAATTTTTTCCAAAAAAAAAAATAATAAAAACCAAAAAAAAATTTGACTTTTGATAAAATCATGTCTTTAGTAAGAAAGTCGGTTTTTGTGAAAAACTGTACCCTTAGAATAACTTAAGAAATCGATTTTATGATCAAAAACCACATATATTCGATTATTAAGTGACTAATACATATGTAAGTATGTTTATCTAACAAGTTCATGGAAAATTTTCAATCGATCGATTTTCAAGTTTCGGAAAAATTTTCCGCACCGAAAAAAAAATTCCCCTGAAAACAGCATTTCGAAAAAACGTATTTAAAATTCTGAAAATTAATGACACTAAGTTAAATTTTCTTACAAACACGCTTATATCATCGTAATTATTTGCCGGATAAAGTTTAAATATTCAGAGAATATTCTCAAATTCCACATGTGTAAATACATATGTATGTATGTACCTAAAATGTAAAACCACGTATATTCAAGAAACTGAAATTGAGATTCACCATATTCATATAATTAAGTAACACCACTCATAGTATGAAAGTTTCTTCCAAGCAACTTTTTGAGTACAGAAACAAAATTTAATTTTACAAAAAATATAAGATATTTTAATTCACTTCAAAACAGAATGCGTATATTTGATCTAACTTTTAGTATATGTAGCATAAAATTTTCAGCTTCCGCTGCCAGATATAACCGTTATATAGCCATTTTAGAACCAAAACTCACATTTTGTTTTAAAAAACAAAAAATCGATTTTTTGAAATTCACATGTGGATAATCTTAATACTGTAAGTTAATCTTTATTACTCGCAGACATATAAGGTATAAACCTAGCAAAGCTCAGGTTAAAAACATATCCATATGTATGTACATGTACATATGTATATAGAAGATTGCAAAGGTTGTAAATCAATATTTCTAGCTTTCTAAATGAAAGGTAGGATATCTACGAGTAGTATTTTTATAATATAACATTCGAAATAATTAATAAGATTTATCAAACACCCATGAAAGTGTCTCTGATTTCACGTGAAGTCCTGGGCAAACCCTTTTTTTCACGAAAACGTTAGATCAAAGAATATAAAAAAAAAGAATCTTCTTCTTCTTAATTAAAAAAATGCGTTTTTTAACATGTTTTTCCCTTATTTGGTGTCTGTTTCTGGTGGAAACCATAGCTAAGGAGGTGTAGCTTGGTCGAGTTATTTGAGAGTGGGAATTTGAGTAGAAATTGGCATCTGAAAGCAGATGTGGCAACGACCACGCTTCTTGGGCGGATATATAGCATGTATGTATATCAGACACTCTGCTGGTTTAAGGGGAATATATCTGTATCACCTTTAAGTGGAAATTATGTATATACTATATACCTCCTTTCACTATATGGATCCTAAAAAAAAATTAATAAATTATAAAGTAGTAACTTATTAATTCCTTATTTTTTTTATTTGAAGAATTACATACACATATATAGGAATCAGTAGACCGTTGACATTGTTTTCATCTCTTTCCAGTACTAACCTTTTCTGAGCGCCAAGTAATAGGTGTGCTGTGTTGCATTCACACAATCATTGCGAAGGTTTTCTTCTACGCGATGAGATTACGGAAATAAATTTTGAATATAAAAACGATTGTCCAAAACAAAAAAAAAAACAAAATTAGTACAATATATGTACTTATTTATACTTCAGTAAAAATCTACGAACTATTAATATTGATACACAAAATATGCCTAAAAAGTGCTTACACATATTGTTTTAATTATAGATTGCCTATATTTTATTATTTGCAGAAAAGTATTGATTTTTTCTGTTTTATAAATATTTATATATGTACATACATACATAAGGACAAACATACTAACGCACCAGAAATATATCTAACAATAAACAAAGTATTAAAGAATTAAAATTTTTTCATAGTTAAATAAAATTTTCCAAATACCTAAACCATTTGATAGACGAAAGTGTTATTTGCTGCTCTGCATACAGTTTAATAAGCTTGAACGCCCTAAAGTATGCGTCAAATGCTTAATAAAACATAATTTATGTAGATGTGTTTGCATTTGTTGTTTGTGTGTGTGCAGTAAATTTTCAATAAAGTGATGAGATTGACATTGAATTTTGACAGGCGCATTCAGCTGCTGCAGACATGACTTATGCTGTTTGTGCACCTTTCCAGCCACATATTCAAATATATACGGCTACAAGAACTCCAAAGTTTATTTTTAAACAAATTTATATGCATGTGTGTATGTAGTTATATATGTATACATATAAATTCACTGAATTAAAGTTACAACGCTGTGAGAATTAGAGACGAATTGAAATGACAGTAAAACGGATATGTTACGAGACATTGTGTGGCACATGCCGCATGTGGCATGCCACAGGCATGATGCTGGCATGAAAGAGAAAGCAAATACAAAATACAATACGGAATTGCAATGAGGGGTGAAATGAACACACCGATACACAGTCGAACAGCCAAATACGCACACACACATTCAAACATAATTCAAATAACAATAGAAAAGGCGTTGCCAGACGAGCACACATATTAACGCGTACACACACCCGCACACACACACAGGCAGGCGCAATGACAGCGTCAGCGGCAGGCGTTGACAAGCGCACGTCCAGACCCGACATGCTGTACAAATACTAGCATACCAACAGCAACAACGCCAACAATGGCAAAAACAAAAACACTAACACAGAGCAACGTTAATACAAATGTCAAATGCATGCGAATGTGAAAGTGAAACGAAACAAAATATTCCAAACAATTCCAGTTTGACTTTCCAGCTAGCAGCTGCGCGGCTGCTATGCCTTTGTGGTGCTTACGCTGAGCTGTGTGTGCGTTTGCTTGTGACTGTGTGCGTGTGTGTGTGTAACGCAGCGCGCGACAGCCAATGAGAGGTTCGTTGCTGTTGGTATTCATGGTGGAATTGTGGAATGGTGGTGCGGTAGTGGTCGATTGTGTTATAATTGTTGGTGTTGTTGTAATGCCGCCGCAACGCGACTGTGTTGTTTATTCGCTGCCCTGTTATTTTCAGCGCACATGCACCAGCAGCCAGCACACTCCGCTTGGAAACCAGTTTTTTCCATAAGTGGCCGGTGAATGAACCGGCCGTTTGACGAGCAGACTGCGCATACATACGAACATTCAGACAAACATTGTATTAACATACTCACTTCACTACGCAATGGACTACTTTAGGTTTTGTACAATGTATTTTGTTGTTCTTGTTTGTTTTGTGTGTTGTGGCCAAAATGGAGGCAGCAACCGAGCGTCCTTCTCAAATGCAATCGACTTTCAGTCATTTCTATTCTAACTGGTTGCTCAAGCACTACTTCCGCACTAAAGCTTAATGCTGCTCATATAAATCTGTATTTATGTACGCATGTAAGTGTGCAGCGAAATGGCATTATCGACGTATTCACAGTCTTTTTATTCAGTGTTGTGGCACTTTCACTTAAAAAAATATAAAAATAAATGTTATAATTTATAAAACAAAATACGATTTCTGGAAATCTGCTCAGTATAACCAAGAAAAACTCACACCGTGCCTAATCTGGATAATACGGGGTTTAGCGTAATCATTCGTAGTCTAACTTCAAAAATTTGGCCGTAGTGATGGCACAGGTGTGAGGCGGTGCATTGCCCTCATGAAGAAATTATTTTCCGTCGCCGAATATGGGCGCAATTTGGCGTTTCTAGGTCGATAGATCATAGATTTATAAATCTGGAAAACGGTGGATACCATCTTCATGGTCGTTGGGACAGACTTCGTCCCCTCGGAGCAGGTTAGTCGGATAGAAACCACAACTACGACTGTTCCCTGGTATCTGGTATGTACCAGTAGATTAATGTTTCATCGACGGTCTCGAAACGATGTAGAAACTTTTTCGGATTGTGCGTAAGCCGCACAGCTGCGCTTATTGTTTAGAGTGCGCAAATGTGGCAACCAACGCGCTTTCTAATATCCAATATTTCATACAGGATTTGACCCACGAACCTTTTCTTCTTTACTGTCTTTGCTATCTTGCACAACGCAACTCCAATCGGTGGCCTGCCATTATGAGGTCGTGGGACCGCCGCTAATAGAAAAAAACACGATTTTATTTGTATATGAATTTTATACAAATTTTGTCGTCGAGGGGTAGACAATTGGAAAATTTTACCATTTATTATCTTTTTCAAATTCAGGGTAAGGGTATGCTCACGAAGTGAAAAAAGTCGATATTAAGCGAAAACCTATAAAGGTCCATAACTAAGTACTAAATTAATATAAAGAACTGTAATTTAGCACAGGGGATCGCAAAGAGCACCTGTGGGCTAAAAATTTTGAAAAAGTGGGCGTGGTCGTGTAAATAACTCCTAAACCACTAAAACTACAAAAATCAAATTCGTTCAGGACAAATCCCTTACGTACCCATACCGACAGTACAAAAATGTATGAAATCGGAAAATAGCTCTGTCCACTCCTCATATAACGGCTCTTTTAGAAATTACTAAAAGTGTGATAAATCAATAACTAAATACGACAGAGACATAAAATTGTACACCCGAAATGCTATGAGAAGGCTTAATAGGAGCCGGAGTAAAAATTGGACGGTGGTCGTGCCCACTATTAGGTGAAATTACATATCTCGGGACTCGCTCTATCGATTTCGACTAAATTTAGTACGTGGCATTCTCCTCATACTCCTATATCACAGTGTGAAAATGGGCGAAATCGGACTACAAACACGTCTACTTCCTACATAATTAGTTTTCAATTCAATTTGATTCTCCACTTTTCAGTGTAAAAATCACGAGGAAATTAATATAACGGGATAAAACTTTACATAAATAATGCCTTTAGATTATGACACTACCTTATGACTAAACATTTTTCAAATCCAGCAAAATCCTTTGAGAAACTAGATACCGAATATTTTGGACCCCAATACCTATGTATAGTTGACTTTACCGGTTAATGTGTGAGATATGTATATTTATTTGACAATTCAGGGACAAGGATTGGCAATGGTATGTCTGTATAACGAAACTGGGTTCAATCGGGTCAATACTTCCCTTAGCTCTCATATATCTAATACGACGATTTTCGAACTTCCAGGTGACTTTATATCACATATATCGGCCAACATGTGAGTTATCTCAATTAAAAGGATATAGTGTATTTAACTGATAACAGTGTATCTTTTTGTCTATATATAATACATAAAATTGGGCGAAAACTTGACCCAGGCTCCATATAACATCCGGGTGACTTTACTCTATATTATTGGTGATGGTATATGAGGCATCTTAATGAATCTCAGAGAACATTTAAAAAATAGATAAAATTAGACCGAAACACGTTGCTTGAAGAAGTCTCGAAAGATAAAGTTGTGGGTATATTTGTACTCATTGATCCACAAATTATATGGCGGATCTTCTGATTCTTGGATTTTCAAAGAGGAAAAATATTCCTACATTTTGAAATAAGCGATAGTTTAATTTTAAATATTTATAATTTTAGTCATTATGCTTTAGTAGTCCGACCAGATCGACCAGAGATTGTACCTTGAAGAAAAAGCCATCTCAAATTTCGTGAAGACATCTAGTAAAATAAAAAAGTTTTCCAAACATGGTCTGATATCGGTGAATTCGACAGATGAACAGCTCCATGAAGAGAAAACGACGTTTGTAAAATTTCAGATCGATATCTCATAAACTAAGGGTCTAATAGCTTATGTACACACAGACGGACATGCCTAAATCGATTTTGCTCATTATATTTAGATTCAATATATGTACATACACATATATATTATAGCGCCTCCGACGTTTCCTTCTTTGTATTTATGTATATCGCGGCAAATTTTATATACTCAGGTGAGAGCATAAAAATATTTCAAGGTGATGGCAAGCTAATTAAATAGTTAGTTATTCCTTAGAAATTTCATACTTGACCTCAATTCTGAAACTGAAAATATATATGTGTGTATGTAAATATATTTATTTACTTTTGAATCATTAGGGGTTTCATATACACATACGTACATACATATGTACATATGTCGCTAAGGTATTATTTTAAATGCTTCTATAATTCTTGTAATTGTTGTGAAATGTTTTTTTAAATATTCGTATAATTCTTGTAATTGTTTTTGTTTTCATTGACTTGTTATTTGGCACTGTTGCAATGCCATATTGAGCCTCAGAAAATATCTGTGGAACGTGATGTTTCGAAAAACGTGACTTTTATTGATTTTTTTCTTCCAACATTCTGCTAGAGCAAACGACAGCGACAATCGTTGTGGCTGGCTCCGGCTTTAGACTCGGCTTTCGTATGGCGGCAATTAAATAGCACAGCAACTTTGTATGCGATGATTACAAGACCTGTACATAGTATACTTACATATATAACACATATGTAGATATGTATGTATGAATATATCAATAACATGGATGTAAGTACATATATGTATATTTAGGTGATCAAATGAAATTGACACCCAGAAATACATATGTACATATGTGCATGCAATAGTTCTTCTGCCACCTAAATGTTTGAAGTGTAATTTGCAATTGTAAATGAAATACTCTAAGATCAACTATTAGTAAATAAATAAATTATTCTAAAACCTGATTTTGTCGTAATTGAAACCGAAACTATTTACCTTTAAATGTGCTTTGATTTACACTGAAGTAACGCTCTCCCAATGAAATAATAATATCTTTGTTATTGTTGTTATACTAAGCTGCAGATTTTGTTGTTCTTGTTGTTGTTTGCATTCTAATTGTGTAAATAATTTTACTTTAACCTAATACATTTCATTTTCCTTCCATTTCATCATTCTCTCTCTCATTGTTCTTATAGTCACCGTATATGAATTTGTTGTTGCTCTTCATTTGTGTTCAAATACAACAACGAATTGAAATTTATGTAAACATCACGTAGAAATCATTGGTTCACGGTAGCAACTAAAACAACAACGCCAACAAAGCTTAAAATAACAAATAGTCGTAAATGTCCACACACACGCACACACACACATCTATATATGCATTCTCACTAATAGAAGCTCTAAGCAAATAATAAAAAATATCGATGCATTAGGGACTTTGTAATGCTGCAAGTATTTAGCCATTTCTTTTTGTTTGAGTTGGGCTGCGCTATTTGCATTGGTTGGGGGTGAACTGTGAAGAGTTCGGAGTATATGAGAGTGTGAGTGGGTGAAGAAATAGCTCTACCGTTGCTGTTCATTTTATCGCTGGCTTGCTTTGGTATGTGTGTGTTTGAATGCTAATTTGAGTTATACGCTGCATAGCCAGCAGGAAAAATTTTAAAGTTCCGGTTTATTATAAATATTATATGTATGTTCGAAAATTGAGTAATTCCAACGTAAAACGAAAACAATAAGTGCACAAGTCAAGGTAGTAAAATGCGGCTGACTTTGCAGATGAAAAGGAGCATGAGTTGGTGCACTTGAGAATTGGTTTAAATTTTAATATATCGTTAACTAAAATGCAATGCTTATTATTCACTACAATATACTTGTATTACATATGCATATAAAATTTTAAGCTTCCGCTTTCAGATATAACCAATATATGGGTAGTCGAAAAAGTCTTTTCGCATTTCCAGTGCTTCCAATCACATTGCGTCATACCATATAGCGTTGGAAAGGTAAAGTTTTAAGCTTCATTAAACTAAAAAAATATTAAATTCGGGGAAGTTGAAAAATAGTTAAGGCTGAACAAAGACGAGTGAAAATAAGGAAGAAATTCGCTATACACCCAACTCTTTTTTTACACGGTTTCTTTTTACACGGATTTGAAGTTACACGGTTGAAAAAATTTTTTTCTTGTAAAATTTTTTTAATCTAGTACGGTTTAAAAATCACTGTCTTGTAATTATGTTTATTTTTACCACACTTAGCATTGTTGAAATGAACATACATAGAAGTAATTGGGAAATCCCCTTATTCGATAACTCTTACCTACACATTTTGTGTGTGGGAAGAAATGAAATGAAATTTGTGCAGTTTACGGAGACGATGCTTTGTCAGTTCGTCGGACACAACAATGGTTCGCTCGCTTCTGTTCTGGATATTTCGATGTGAAAGATGCACCTCGCTCTGGTCGACCTATCGTTGAAAAAGTCGATGAAATTATGGCAAAAATTGACCAGGATCGTTACATAAGCATCCATGACATCGCTAAGGAACATGCATCATCTCACGGTTTTGAACCATTTAAAAGAGGCTGGCTACAAAACGAAGTTCAATGTTTGGGTACCACATGAATTGTCTGTGAAAAATTTAATGGACTGAATTAACATCCGCGATTCTTTGCTGAAACGAAATGAAATCGAGCCATTTCTGAAGCGAATGGTAAGACGCGAAAGGAGACGAAAAGTTAATCAAATACGACAATAATGTGCGAAAAAGATCATGGTCCAAGCGTGGTGAAGCCAGGATTGACGCCTCGAAAGGTTATGGTGAGTATTTGGTGAGATTAGAAAGGAATCATCCACTATGAGCTGTTCCAGCCTGGTAAAACGATTGATTATACATTTTACTGTCAACAACTGTTGAGATTGAAGCAAGCAATCGAAAAAACGGCCAGAACCGATCAACAGCAAGGACTTCGTCTTCCATCAGAACAACGCTAGACCATACATATCTTTGTTGACTCGGCAAAAACTGGGAGAGCTTGGCTGGGAAGTTTTGATGCATCCATCCAAAAGTCAGGGCAATAAGACTTTTCACCATTTTTTTGGTCAATGCAGAACTACTTTAATGGAGTAAAGTTGGTTTCAAGAGAAGCCTGTGAGAATTACTTGTCGCAGTTTTTCCCTGAGAAAAGTTTTACATTGATGGAATAATGTGTCTAGCGGAAAAATTACAAAAAGTTGTCGACCAAAGTGGTCATTAAAGTTCATTATAAATATAAAAAAATAAGTTAATACGAAAATACTTTTTCGACTATCCAATATAAACATTTTATAACCAAAACTCAAATTTTGTTCCAATCCGTTTTTCCTTCGTCTGTAAGCTTATGAAAAGTTATGTTACGTTATTTTGCATTTTAGGTGAGTATATGTTGTTTATATAGAGAAATATACATCAAGAAACTATGTTTATTGTTCGATACTGTCATAACAGATTTCATTTGATTTCGCCTTATTTTTTGAAATCGCTTAACTAGCTTAGTTCTGTTTTATATAACGGAGGATGTATCTTCCTATGTTTTGTGCACATCAATATCAGTTAACTGTAAACGTGTATAAAATGATCTGTATATTGATTTTCATAAGTTAGTTTGCAGCTATATGCTATAGTCCACCGATCTGCAAAACTTCTGCGGAGAATGTAGCGTAAACTTGGACAATAATCAAATTTCGTGAAGGTATTTTGTCAAATAAAAAATGTTTGAGACAAGCTCTTACTTTTAATCGATCAGTTGGTATGACAGCTGCTTATATCCTATACTGGTCCGATATCGACAATCCTGCTAATACGCATCTTCTTGAGGAGAAAATATCTAAACATTGCAATAAAATATGTTTGTTGTTGTTAGATTTTTCTGTTAAGCGCTAAGTAAGACTCGCTACTCGGATCGTAAAGTCTCCAGGTGTTGATAACCGTCATTACTTTGTAAATTAAAGGCATTCTGGAAAATGCTTACTTGTATATACAGATGTACATAATCTGTATGCAAGTATAAACCTACACAAACACACATGTTTGTACATATGTATAGTATATCCATCAGGATTTTTCCCTCACTCGTTCACAAGCCTTATGCAACATCATTACCACTTCCATTTTTCATTTTTTCTCGTTGCTATTCCGCTGTTACTACTTTCCGTTGTTCTTGTTGTTAAAGGCATTACTGCATTTTGTTGTTGCTACTGCTGTTGTTGTTTTTGTTGTTACTAAACAAATTGTAGCTACATTGTTGAACAATTCGGTTTTTGTTGCTGATCGATTTTACGTGATATTTTCGAGATTTTTGGTATTTATGATGCATATTTGTCGATGCCGTTTGCACTTACACACACACTTACCTACAAATAATGACGCACCCATACACATACATGCGCACACCCTCTCAGTTTCGAATAGCTTTGAATATTTCAAGGCATGGCCGTTTCCCTCTGTGTATTTATATGTTCGTATGTGTTTTTGACTGTGGGTGTGTATGTGTGCTCGTACATTACACATTAAAGTTTGCATTTGCATTGTTGACGAATTATTGTTAGTGGAAATTTCATAAACAGTAGTTTGTATTTATTTGGCAAACGCAAATACGGCAAGCATAATTATTTTGGAAAATACTCTTGCATTGCTTGCCAAGTGTAGCTTGGCTAACAGCCTTAAATTATACACACACGCATACATACAAGCATATGCCTCATAGAGCAGCATAAATATGCTCTTTCGGCCATTGTGGGATAGCCAAGAGAGAGAGAGGAATATGATTTTGCGTGAGTGGCCATGCGGACGGAACTGTTGTTTTGTTTACAGTTTTAATTTGGTTGGAAATTAGTTTGCATTGCTTTGCAGTTGCTGGAAGTTTTTGAGAAGCAAACATTTTTAAAATTGAGAATTTCAATTTTGATTTTGAGGCATTATTTACAAAAAAAATTAAATATTATTTACTACGATTTAAGGTTGTTTATTTTTTGGTTAAAGCTAAAAAAATTTTGAACGAGTCGATTTAGCGAACAAATTTTTTGGAGTCTTTTTGTATATCATTTTCATTGCAATAATTTTTTAAAATGCATTATGCATCTAAAAAATGAATATTCTTGTCTTATTTAAAAGGGGAAATCACAAATCGTCACTATTTAATATTAAAAATATTTTCGTCATTCGAAAGTTATCTTTATGTTATCTAAGGAAAAAAAATATACTCTTTTTGGCCCACCCTAATAAGTATAAGTAAATGCCAAAACTATGTATTTCTGAAATCATATTTTCACTATTTTTTCAAAACGAGTTATGAGCTTCAATAAATAATCAATTTAGAAGCTTTAAAAATTAATGTTAGGGCACTGTTGTTAACTTTAATGAATAAGTTTTCAGTTTCTGATGTCTGGTGGAACTGTTCACCAAGAATGGTTAAAGTCTCCCCTGAAGGCAGTGTTTTATTATAGTCAGCGGTGCGATGTCACGTAAACGACAGCTTTAATAAAAATGGTTCCATTCATATGACGACCACCGTAAACAAACTGTGGACTACGGTTCAAGACCACAAACATGGAACGTCAAACTCTTTATTAGGGACTGTAGTATTCATTTATAAGATCATTCGTTAAGGTTGGTATTTGCCAACAAGGATAGGTTTTCACTGACGCTCTTTCCAGGAATTCCTTCTTTAAGTGTTTGTTTGTTCTCAGACTAAACGATTTTGTTGGAATCTGGTTATCTTCAGATCTACATATATTAGGAAAAAACAAATTTACATGTTTGTTCCGTATGGTGAAATAATACCATTATGCTAAACCAAACTTTCGGTGTCTTAAACTTTCGGCTTTCTGTGCACCACTGCCCAAGAAATTATTATATTTTAAGAAAACTTCATCGAAGACTAATGTGAACGTTTTAATGACGAAGAAACATAATAATTAAATTGCTCTAAGAAAACACCACCAAAACTGAAAGCCAATAGATAGCTTGAAATTATCGAAAATATATCGGAAAAAATGTTAACTTCAGTTGCACCATAGCTATAAAGAACTTGATTTTGATCGACCAGTTTGGATGGCAGCTACATATGTACATATATGCTATAGTGACTTCATCTAAATTTCTCCGGAGATTCTACTGTTACCTCGGACAGCAACACATGCCAAATTTCTTGAAGATATATTATCAAAGGAAAAAGCTTTCCATACAAGCACTTTATTGCGATTGTTCAGTTTGTATGGTCGATAAGATTTATAGTGGTCCGAGATCAACCGTTCCGACAAATGGACAGCTTCTTGTTGAGAAAAGCATGGTTGTACAATTTCAGTTGGCTATATATAAAGAGTGGCTCATTTCGAGGTTCCCTACTTTTTTAAGAAAAAACACAGAAACTTCAAACTCAAAGGGGAGAGCGTCATTAGCTCCATTCGTTGAGTATAATTGTCGATGACTCGTTCGAGCATTTCTACTGGTAATTGGAGAATGGAGGATAACAAGCGTGATGGTTTGCTCCAAGGCTTGAATGGAAGCGGGATTGTCCGCATAGACTTTAGACTTTACATATCCTCACAGGAAAAGGTGTGATATCACACGATCTTGGTTTTTAATCGACCGGCCTAAAACGTGAAGTTATCTGCTCACCGAAGGGTTCGCTTAATAAATCCATTGATTGATGTAATGTGTGGGAAGTGGCGCCGTCTTGTTGAAACCAAATGTTGTCGAGATCACGTGCTTCAATTTCACGCATCAAATAGTCGGTTATCATGGCGGGATAATGGTCGCAATTGACTGTTATACTTGTATACTCACCGGCATCATTTTTGAAGAAATATGGACTAATAATTCCACCGGCCCACAAATCACACTAAACTATTTTTTCTGGATGAAATGGCAGCTCTTGAATCTCTTCAGGCTGCTTTTGTCTCCGGCAAGTTTGTTTGTTTACATACCCATTGAGTAAAAAAAATAGCCTCATCGCTGAACAAAATTTGACTAGAAAACGTCAGTACTTTTTGGATCTTTTCATGAGCGCTTAGAGCAAAGTGATGCCACTTGGGAAGGTGGAGCGGTATCAGTTCTTGCGCAAGCTGTAATATATACGCTTTTAATTTACATGGATAACCCGTTATACATATACATTATAAGGTCTGCGACATTTCCTTCCGGGCGTTACAAACGTCGTGACAAATTTGATATACCCTGTCCAGGGTGCAAAATGAAGATTTCGCAAACAAACATACATATTAATAGATATTAATAATTTCTCCACAATGCCTCTAGCTCCACTTACATATTTGTTTGAAACTCTTTAATTGCTCCTTTTATATTTGCTTTGATTGTTAATCTTATTGCTCGCTTAAGCGCAAATATCCACAATTAATTCGTAGCACAAAAACTTGACTTTAATACCATTTTAGTGTTCTTACAACAATAAAAATAAAGAAACAGCTAATACCATTGAATATCGCACATTAGCATTGTAATTGGGTTAATGAATGGGAAGCGAACTCAGCAAACGCATCAAGGGATATTCATTAACCATTTTACCCACAAAAGTTAATTTGGCGGGCCGTCACCATATCCGATTTCGCTGATGTTTACTTTAAGGGCTTTAATCCGACAAATTAACCACCAGTGGGTGGAGGCAGCTCAAGCGTGCAACGGCCGATAAAAGGAAGCAGAAGCGATAAGCCGCTAGGGGGTGCGCAAGAGCCGGGTGGTGGCAATAAGGATATCAAACACTTCTGCAGTTATGTTGTTTATTTTTTCACTTGCAAAAACGCACAGAAGTTTCTACAAACCGTGCGATCGCAAGGAAGGTGCATGAGGCAGGTTGCGCACATTTTCGCTCGCCACATATGTTACGCACATTTGAGAATGCTTACGCACATATTTACATATGCTCGTATGTTCTCGTGTGTGCATATGTCAGCAATCAGCGCCTTACCGTAATTTCTTCACTTGTTTGCACATACTGTGTGTGGCGAAAGGACAGTGGGAGCGCCCTAATCTTAGATAGTGCGCATGGGTGCCTCGGTGCTGCTCAGTCTTGAAGATACTCACTCGTATGGCGTGGGAATTTGACTTTTGCATTCGAGCAGGCAGTGCTTACAGGTAAATGTGTGTGTGAGTGTTCACACTTTAATGCTTCCGCATAGCGTTGAGGAAGGACATTCCCACACTAGCGCGCTGGAACGCTAGCGGTACTAACTAATTGCATATATGTGTTTGTGTGTGTGTTTTTGTGCATGTCCTTCCGTGTTTTGCGACGTTGTGTGTATGAAAATTTCCAAAAAGTGACGAGCACTTCTCGTCCACACGTGAATTTCGCACAATATGTGCGCCATTTTCGGAAAATCCCCATTTGACTGCCATGCCAGGAACCAGGAAAGTTGCTTTGCCGTGAGAAAATTTTCAAAATTTTCAAAAAAATCAACAAATTTTCTAGTTAGTCATTTAGTTAGTCAGTCGTTTGCACTAAGCGCACATGTAATGTAAACAGTTATGATTTTTGTTAGGCGGCTAGGTAGTGCCGTGCCTTCGCCGGGAACATTCTTATTTGATTAAAAATGGCTCCTGCGGTGTGCGCTTTGTTCGCATCATTGAACGCGGTCGATTCGCTTCTTCAGTCATTTGTTGGCACTTAGTAGCAATCTTGCTGTAGTCTCGGCACAACTGATTGGCAAGTGCTCACAGCAAAGTGTTTGACCTCAATCGAGGATCATTTGCAAGTGTTGACTTTGCTGCTGGCGTGGGAAAGTCGAAGCGTGAATTTAACTATTAACTATACATATGTACATACATACTAGCGAAGACTAGGTGTTTGTATGTGTGTTTTTGTTGGTTCATAGTTGCCCGTACATGAAAGACTTCCCAGGGCGACAAGCGTAATTTAGCCGCTAGTCATTGCTCATTTTTCTTCTTTTTCTTTTTCTTTTATTTGGTGATTGCTCTATTAATTTCTGCTGTCTCATGGTCGCGGAATACTTACATATGTACATATATACACACTCTGATTGGGTTTAAATTGTAATTTTATTAGTATTTGTTTGTTATGATTTAGAGTTATTAAGAATTTTCGAAATCAATTTATCGCTGCTAAGATGCTATAAAATCATCGTTAGCAAAAGTAATAACTTTCTCTTTCACAATGTATTTCTGCATTCTATATATACTAGGGTAGTTCAAACTTTTTTTCTACTATTATCTTCTCAAATGTTGATCCGTTAGATCGGACCAATAGCGCTGATGTTTGTTGAAGATTTTTGTACCCTGAACAGGTCGTTATTCCCTTTCGCTTTTTGGCGCCTATTGGATATTCCCAGTGTAGCCAGGTCCTTCTCTACCTTGTCTTTCCAATGGAGTGGGCGTCTTGCTCTTTCTCTGCTTACCCCCGTGATTACTACGTCGAATACTCTCAGAGCTGGAGTGTTTTCATCCATCTTAATTCTTAATTCTCTGAACTACATATGCCAATATCTAGTATAGTTCCTCGTTCCATCGACTGCTGTATTTGCCGTTGCCAATGCGCAAAGGACCATACATCTTCCATAGAACATTTCTCACGAAAACTCGTAACGCCGACCCATCAGATGATGTCATCGTCCATGCTTTTGCGCCATATGGCAGAACGGGGATGATGAGTGACTTGTAGTATTTGATCCTTGTGTGCCGAGGGAGGACTTTACTTCTCAATCATTAGTTTTGCGGAGATACCAAATTCAGACAGCAGCTCCTTTTCGTGCTGTCAAAAGCAGCTTTAGAAACGATAAAGAAGTGGTCGCTATGATTTGGCCCAGTTTGCTGACGGTGGGCTTTAATCTTTCACACAATATGCTCGATAGAACCTCATATGCAATGTTGAAGATGCTTTTCCCACGGTAGTTAGCGCAGATTGTGGGGTATCCCTTTTTTTTGGATTGGGCATGGCATACTTAAATTCCAATAGTCGGGAATGTTTTCGTCCCACCATATTCAACAAAAAAGCTGATGCATGCTCCTTATCAGTTCGTCGCCGCCGTATTTGTATAGCTCGGCCGGTCAGTTTGTTGTTCTTCAGACTGGTGATTGCTATTCGAACTTCTTCATGGTCGGGTATTCGGGTGTCTGCTTCATCGGCATGGGGAGTCGGATTCACCATCTTCTGGTATGCTTGATTGAAATAATCTCGAAATATGTATTTGTCTTCCTTGAATTAGTTAGATCGGAATTTCTCTCTCCGTTGACCTAAACCCGGTTATATTTTCTTTTCTCGAAATTTCGTTTTCATAGAGTTCTTCGATTTAAAAAAATATACACTGTCTTATCTATTATGTTTAAAATGTAGATTATTGTTTAAAGAATTCCATTATGCACGACTTGGTACTTCCTTAAAAGAGAAAAAGTGCCCAAAGTATCGAAATATTTGGAATCCAAACAAATTGTGTTAGACAAAGTTCTTGAATTTTTTCAAAGATTTACAATGAAAGGAAGGAATGAATCTATTTTCGGATCATATCTCTTCGAGTTTCAAAGTTCTAGGCTTACGCTCGTGCTGTCCACACGATTAGGCGTCGATTTCTTTTTTGGTTCAGTAGATTAAGTAAAGCTCCTTTGAATACCAGATTTTCATTTTTAATCGTTTGCCGTTACGCTTCTGTCAAATAAATGAAGGAAACAGAGAATCGACGACTTAAAGTTTGATAACTCTGTATAAATATTAGACTAAAGACCATTACTACAAGTTTTAAAGCCTATTCAGGAGCACGATCGTTTTTGAACACCTCAAAAAATATTTAATCGATAGAATAGATTTTACCTTATTATTAACTTCTTGGGATCTAAAATCTGAAAAACCTGATTGCTGTTGTTGACAGTCCTTGGCTGGATAAAAGATCCGGGTCTGTTCTGGTTACGTAGATCCGACTGTCGTGGGAACGGTGAAAAGCCTGACATGAAGTTGCACTCCATCTTTGATCTGGCCTTACCATTTCTTTAAGGGAGCTTTGAAAACTTTCGAACACAAGAGACTTCTTCCTCCGTTTAGTAATTGCGATTAACTAAAAACTCAAACTCCTTTATATCCAATAGCCAATCAGTAGTGAAGAGAGTCGTTCCGGTTCATTCAATGATCAAACGCCAAATGAATTGCTCGTAAAATTTGTGAGTCGCACACCGCCGGCAAGTCTGGCATGTCAACAGCTAATGATGATGGAAGAAGCGCCGAAAAAGCCGCTGCGGCAAAAGCAACGCGTTGAACGATGAGTATTATTAAAAGACTGCGGAAACCATACTGATATACATATATGTACTAGAGCCAGTGTTGCTGCCGCTAGGCTTGCTGCCTTCTGTCGCCTGATTGTGGTGGCGGTGATATCGGCGTGGCCGCGCACATGTCGGCGCATACGAGTGGCGGATTAGCGCGACGGCTCTTTAGGATTAAAACCATTGAGGAAATCTGTTGCTCCTGATACCCGCAAGAGCACAATATGCTTCTTCCGGTAACACTCAATTACTGTTGTTGTTTTTGTGCATTTGGCTACTGTTGTTGTTCGTAGTAAAAGTGCGCCGCTTACTGGATTTCATGCCGCACTTTATGTATGTTTATTTAATCGCTTTAAGGTTATGTACCAACATGTGTGTGTATGTGTGTGTGTGCGAGTGCGGAATTCATACATTAACTTTTGCCAACTGGCCTATTTTTGCCGTTTCATAGACATTTATTTATTTGTTAAAGCTTGATGCGATTTGTGATGCCCTTCCCTAAGGTCGTTTGGCTGGTACTTTGATTCCATTATTGAGTGCCACACATACATACATACCTACATACACTTACATATGTTGTGTGTTATAAAAAAGGAACTCGGAAAAAGTGGCAGCGACATTAAGGCTAACAAATTGCCAGACTAGTACAAATCGTATGAAAATGCAAATGCCATTCCGGTACAGCGCAGCCATAATGCAGTGTTCAATAACTTAGCGAATTAGTATTATTTTTATGGCAAGTTATGGACAATAACGCAACGTACATATGCGAGTTAGATTGGAGTTTTTTGTAATATTTGTAGGTACATCACACGTATATGTATGTGTTTACATTTATTATTTTCATAATAATTTTATAGATTTGTTGGTGGTATTCATTAATTCTCTTATTTCAGCTTACATGTATTAATTTTTATGCATATAATCCATATCTATTGAATTAAGTTAATATCATTCTTTATGATATTTAATTCCAATATCTAGAGAGTATAGTATATTTTAGAATACGTCGTTGCCGGCTGACTATTTACCAAAATAAAAATCTTAAAAATGTAATTATTATTGTTATTCTGAAGCAGATTTTAGTGACCAACAACCAGAACTTGAGCGATTGCGATCATTATGGTTTAGAGTGAACCGTAAGAAGCCTTTCGAACTACTGGCTCACCTATTGACGTTCTGACAAGACATGTTTTACACGAGGTAAGGTTAAATATTCTGTCTGATGCTCTTTGCAGAAGCTGTATGCAGGAATGCAGGGGAATCATCATGCCACTTTCTCCTCTATAGTCCAGCTTTTCTAAAATTGAGATTGAACCTAACCTTTCCCAAAGTACATTAATTAAATTAAGAAAGATAAAAAGCAATAATATTTGTCTTACATACATATGTGTGTATGTAAGTGAACAGAGAGATGCCTTGTTGTGCCCTGAGTATAGTATTTATCAAACATCTCTAGGCGAATATTCACCTCCCAAACTCGGAACAGTCCAGAAGAAAGTGTTGAGTTGTTTCCACGTCACCTACTTCCATACAGCTTCTGTAAATGGCGTCTGGTAGGATTCCCAACTTTGCAGCATGGACGCGAATAGGGCAATGGCCTGCTAAAAGCCCCAAACTTAGGGAGAGGCCAGCCTTACTGAGGGCAAAGATATCAATAGAACTCTTGTGATCGATCTTAGATCAAAAGCCTTTTGCGACAATTTATGTACCGGTGCTGGCTCAGCGCTGGCCAAGCTTCCACGAATCCCAGCGATCTAGTAGTAGAAAACAAGAGGATACGGGAGTACCGACCTACTCACATTCTACCGATAGCGGCACTAGGGTGCCTTTTCTCGCTGGCTCATCAGCTATGCAATTTCCTACGAATCCGCTTTGGCCTGGCACTTATATTAGTCTCATCCCAAAGACACTCGATGCTATTGATAGCAAAGTTAGGCAAACCTCGACTGTTAATGAATTCAAAGCTGGTATCGCCGCTCTGCTATCTGAGTGAATGGTCACTTCTCCGAAGGAGGCCGCACTCCGGAGCAGTAGCTCTACTGCTACCTTAATAGCTGCAACCTCGGATTTCCTTTTCTGCAATAGTTAAGAAGCTCCTGATAGTAAATCCTTCCACTAACCTTCCACCAAGCTTTGACCCATCCGTGGAGAAGCTCACTGCGCTTGTCCAAGGACTTCTTCCATCGTCGGTATGTGGGCAGAGAAGAAGCCGCCAGAGTTCGGTTTGGCGACTAATCCAAGTGATCCGGAAAAGTGTCAAAGTCTGTGAGGATATTCGAGTGTTCCGATATATATTCCTAAATCATATTTTTTGGTTATATATCGTATAATACAAATCTTTTTTGTGGAGTTCTACAATAAAAAAATTTTAACTTCGGGTCCGAAGCTATAATACCCTTCACAACTGCCTTTTTACAGCTTAAAAGGGTATAAAAAGTTTGGTATTTTGATTTTTATCGGTTGTTGCTGTTGTAACGGCAGAAAACAGTTGGATAAAAATCCGGGTCCATTCCGGTTACTTAGATCCGACTGTCATGGGAACGGTTGATGTTTATTAGTCAGTGTGTGTTGTATTTATATGCTATCGTAAATACGACAAATTAACAAAGAAAAGAGTTTTCCATACAAAGATCGGTCACTTGTGTGGAAGCTATATGTTAGAGTAATTCGATATCAGCGGCAAATGACCAACTTTTATGTAAGACAAGAAAAAACGTTAACTTCGGCTGCACCGAAGCTAATATACCCTTCACAGGTGCATTTCTATTAGTAACTAAGTGTTCAGTTTGTATGGAAGCTATATGCTATAGTAATCCGATCTGAACAATTTTTTCGGAGATTACATTGTTGCCTTAGAAAATAATCTATACCAAATTTGGTGAAGATACATTGTCAAATGTGAAAGTTTTCCATACAAGAACTTGATTCCGATCGTTCAGTTTGTATGGGAGCTATATGCTATAGTTAACCGATCTGAACAATTTCTTCGGAGATTACATTATTGCCTAAGAAAATAATCTATACCAAATTTGGTGAAGACATATTGTCAAATGTGAAAGTTTTCCATACAAGAATTTGATTCTGATCGTTCAGTTTATATGGCAGCTATATGTTATAGTGGTCCGATATCGGCCGTTCCGACAAATGAGCAGCTTCTTGAAGAGGAAATGACGTTTGCAAAATTTCAAAAGGATATCTTAAAAACTGAGGGACTAGTTCGTATATATACAGACGGACGGACGGATGGACGGACGGACGGACGGACAGACAGACGGACATGGTTAAATCGACTCAGCTCAACATACTGATCATTTATATATATACTTTATAGGGTCTCCGACGCTTCTTTCTGGGTGTTACAAACATCGTGATAAACTTAATATATCCTGTTCAGGGTATAAAAATGACGTGCGCGCAGTTTCAGATCGATATATAAAAAACTGAGAGACTAGTTTGCGTAAGGACAGACGAACATGTCGAAATGGCAACATGACAGGGTATAACAACTGTTCTTTGATCATAATGCAAGAGTGACATGCTTACAGAAAAGGCTTACGAAAAAATAGAGTTTGTAAATGTAAATATAAATGGAAATATATAGGAATTACAGACTCAAAATCATAGAACTTTATTGGTTCAGCATTACTAAATTCCAATGGTTTAAATCCACGATTCGGTTTTCACTAGGTTGGAACAATATGTTACGCCTCTAGCGTTGTACCTATTCGGTAATATTGGATAGTCGAACAAGTATCTACGATATGATTGATCAAAAATCCATATCAAGGAGATGAAGTTCACTATACCAAACTTATCTGCAATGAAGTCTTTTTATTTTGTTTTGGAAAACTCCACCAGCAAAGTATATAGTATACACATTGGAAAAATTGGAGTTTTCAAAATCAACCCTGAGGCAACTGAGAAATTGCAATTTGGTTGAAATTGCTCGAGCCGCAGCAAAAAATTTTATATACAGAGTCGCAATATTTTATATAAAAAATATTTTAATTCGAATTTAAATTTCTTACTAAAGAAAATAAGGGCCCAAAGGTGGAATATATTAGCACAAGTCTGAAAAAAAAACAACTATAGTGAGTTGGTGAAAATATTTGAAGAATGCGAGTAAAATAAGAATTTCAAGCTAATTGCTTGCTTTTTAGGTTTTTATGGAAAAAGTCTGCAATCCACAGTAAATATGCTCGAATGATTTTAAAATAACTTTTGATACTAGACTCTTTTTAATAACGACCTTTGTTTGTGTATTAAAACATTGTGTGAATATAATTTTAATATAATTACTTTCTACATTGCTTATAATGAACCCTTCAACTTGTCAGGTTATATTTAAATTCAGCTATGATCCAACTATTTACAAAGAAAAAAACGATTCATCAACCAAATTCCTTTAAAAACTCCTATATACAAGTATATTAGAATAAATATGACTTTAACAGAAATTCTTGGAAATTTATTTGCATTACGGCCCACATTATTAATCATACCTAAAAAATATGTATATATGTATATGCACCGTAAACCCTAAGCCCAGCGCACATTGCACATCTGCTCCTTTAAGAAAAATAGAAATCGGAGGCGTATGAAGAATTTCGCAAATTTTACTAAAATCACGTACGGCAAGTGAAGTCAATCAATAAAACAGATGCATACAAATCCAGCAACAATGTTACGCTATGTAATTATATTGGGAAATTTCTGGGAAATTCACATATTTATGCCAAACGTTCGAAGTTAGTTGTCAATACTCATTGGTGGTCTTACGGAAAAAATAGAAAAAAATATATACTAAGTATACAAAAATGTATATAAATAGTATATACTTATATGTATATAGTATATATGCTCGACTGCAATTGTATGTAGGGAAATGAGAGTCGCAGGAGCTCTAAAATACATTTGTATTACTCATTGTGCGATGAATTTGAATGCATAACAAAAAACCTACAGGAAAAGTCAATTATCTACACCTAGATGCTATTGTTACACGCCTAAGCATAAACTGCCCAAATATAACAAAAACAAATATTTACATATATTTGCCAAATCATATAGTTTCTATACTCTACATATGTATATACATACATATGTACACGCTTACATATAGCGAACAACCTGTTGGCCACAAGCAATTTGCTTGAGGTAGAAAAATTTTGCAGACAGCAAGACGCCCACAAAAGCAGCAAAAGCCATGCAAGCGCAACGGAGACACGCGCACCTTTCACGCCATGCAAGACAAGACATATATCTGTATCTAATATCTATGCTTGCATGAGTGTGTGTGTATTGTGTGCAGAATTCATTCATAAAATGTTACGTTCGACTTGCAATCGCTGCTGCTGCTAATGCCAATCAATAACGGGCGCAGGTAAAAACGTTGCGGCGAGTGCAGATCCATGAATGGGCTAATGTCGGCTCGGATTTGTTGGATTGCTTAGGGATTGGACATAATGCGCACCATTATGTTGCACAGAAGTCAATTGGCTTGACTTTGAGAATGAAAGAAAATTACATACATATGTACGAATCGGAGTATAAAACTGAGCATTGTTGGCTGGCAAAAACAATTTCACTTGCTGGCGTGTGAACTATGTTGTTGTAATCTATAGTATATACAGGTAGTTGTTGCATGACGACCAATAGCCGCTGCAGTGTCGGGCGGGTAAATGCACTTGTTTTGGGTATTTCACTCAAAAACTCAAAAGTGCAAGTGTGCGACTTCTTAAAAGTCTGGCACATTTTCTAATCCCAAACAGTTACAAATTAGTTTTAAGACAGTCAAGAACGTTCCGCAGAATAGAGTAGAGTGGCAGACAATAAATTTGCTAATTGGAATAAGTGATATATAGTAATAAGTGTAATATAGGAGTGTGTTTGCGAAAATGATATTTCAGCGAAAGACTTTAAGCGAGCGCAATCGGCCCAGTTTTACAAGTGCGTGTTGCTCTTCGTTTACAATAACAAAACTAAATATATATGAATATATGGTTTATGGAAATTTTCATATTTAATAATAAATTTTCATATTTAATAATAAAAAAATTGATAAACTCTTAATAACATTGCTTTCTATCGCTTCGATTTGCAGGCTTAGCTAAATCCTGTGCCATGAAGGAGAAGAGTAAAAATGCCGCTCGCACTAGACGTGAAAAGGAAAATGCGGAATTCTTCGAACTGGCCAAATTACTACCACTACCAAGTGCAATTACATCACAGTTGGACAAGGCGTCCATCATAAGATTAACAACATCGTATCTGAAAATGCGTCAAGTCTTTCCCGATGGTGAGTAGTAAAACTATTAACAAAGTACTTAAAAGCATTATTTGTGATATAAGAAAGATATGAAAGCACAAAACAAAACAAAAGTTGGTAGTTATAAGCTATAGTACTCCGATCTGAAGAATTTCGGAAAGATAACTTGTCAAATAAAGTTGGTTTCCATATAAAGACTTGATTTTCAGCGGTCAACTTGTATGATCCGATATCAGCGGTTCCAACAAATGAGCAGCTTTCTTTGGAGAAAAGACGCATGCAAAAATTCAGATATCTAAAAAACTGAAGAACTAGAAACAGCTAAATCGATTCAGCTCGTTACGCTGATCCCTTATGTATACATATGTATACTTTATAAGGTCTCCGACTTTTCCTTCTGGGTGATACAAACTTCGTAGCAAGGGTAGGTGGTCTTTCAAGGAATAAATATACATCTAATTGTGATATTTACATGATTTCTTAATAAGCTAGAACCGAGTAACCAATTAATGAGTTATCGGTTAGGCATCGGTTTAAAATCTAAACTTTTGATGACCTAAATTGCAGTACCTAAAACATAAGTCAAAAAGAGTTTAGGCTGTATTTCGCTCGATATGTCCTACAATTCAAACTATGTGTTCGAACCAAAGCTTAACCGAAAATCCCAAATAGGGAGTTGTTTTGTAGAGGGAATGTGTTTTCAATTAAAGGCACTCAGTTTAGGTTAGGGTAAATTGGATGGCTGTTGGAGGATCACACTTAGTCTGCTATGATAGTTGGAAATCAGCTTTCGAAAAAGCGATTTGAACCTAACACAAATCTGCTTAGGTACTTGTGTCTAAAAGTAAGAGATCTGAGAAGTTTTAGTCTTGATCTGGCAATCTGGGGGTACATTAGAGAAGGAACTTTTGAGATGATACTATCTCATGTACTTTCAAGCAGTTCATTCAGCTGACAAAAAATTTTTGATCTTACCGCATGAATCGCGATCACAGAGTGTCCTTTTTAGAACTCCTACAACTATTAAAAAGTGAACTTTCTGAGTGGGAAGAGCTTACAAGAAACTAGGGATTAATAAAAAATTATTATTTTCATCCTGACATGAAATTCGATTATTTTGGGCATTCGGGTTTTGTCATCGATATTGGTAGGGTTTTGTTATGGATATTGGTAGGTCCTTGCACGTTCAGTCTTCAATAAATAAGAACACTACTTTAGTCTTAATAATGTCACTGACTTAGTTTTGTAACTATGATTTTGCATTGACTGGAAGCTTCCAGCATGCTGAACAGACTTATCGCTTTTAAATCTTCAACGCGAGTGCTTAGCACTCTTCGGAACAATCTATTAAGGAATCAAAAAATGATTATATTTTCGATTAATAGACCGCTTCGGCTCATCTTTGCCGCGATATTCGGCCGATTGATCGTCTGTTTCCGGGTGGTAAGCATAGATACCAAGACACCCTGGTAATCGGAAGTGTTTGCCTATACTTAAGTCAGAGATGAAAAGCTTTTAAAAATACGCCGAACCCATTGATCTACTCCGTCGTCTACTGCTTTGACATAGTTAGACGCTTACAAAGTGTGCAAAACTTTGTTTTGAACCCTCAATTAAGTTCGCACAAAGAAAGTTTGGCCTCTTTTATGTACCAATCACGATTATCAATTATTTTTACGAGTATTTTGTTTTGCGTCTAACAACAATTGGAAGTATGTTGTTGTTTTCATTAAACTATAATTGGAACAATTGGCGCGCGACTACTTTGCGGCATTGTACTACCTTATAACAACAAAAAATCTGTCAAAGCTCAATGACGTCCCGCTTTGTGTCCGCTTTCGCTGACCGTTTGACAGCGACACACGTCAGGATCATAGGTGGTGGGCGACGACGCGTACTCGAGCACGGTGCACCACGAGCCGCCACCAACGAACAAATTCCTGCCGGCTATGCCAAATGATGTGTTAATGCGATGGTTGGAGTGTGTATGTTAAACATATGTTTGTATGTATGTACATACATGCGCTGCGAAGTTAATATGCTCGTAATTGTTACAAAGCGCAGCAGGACATCTCATGCTTGGGAGTGTAAAAGTCGCATAGTGGATTTTTTACGACAGGAAATTGAGCGGAAGGCTTGGTTGATTAAAGTAATGCTTGAGTATGTTCTTTGTAGATTTATAATTATGGGAGGATTGATTTCACAAGCGCAAGCTTAATGTGAAAGGAGTCAATGAAGTGTAAGCCGCTGCATTTTCCTGTTTGCTAACATTCATTGAATTGAGTCGCAGAGACTCTCGGTAGTATGATCGTAAATAACTATAAGGGGTCACATCATAGCCAAAACATCTTGATACCGGTAAATAGGAAAAGTCTGGAATTATATTTGAATAAGGATTACCAACGCGGCTGTTTTCTTCTATTCATGGGTATGGTTTTTACGTGGCGGGTCCCAAACCCAGCGCACAACCCTGGGAAGGGATGGTTCGGCTTCTCACTTTAGCTCGCCTTCAAACGGATGTGTTTTGGCTACCAAGAGCATACTTAGTCTAATACCGGAAGTCGTGAGCTGCTTGAGTCATATGTAAAAGAATCTGGCCACTTTCCTCACTTGCCTGGACTTCTACACATTACTCTATTCTCTAAGTAAATGGGTCTGGTAGTGAACGAGGGCAAAACGAAATATCTCCTGTCATCATACAAACAGTCGTCACACTTACGACAGTCACACTCACTAACAGTCACAACTTAAAAAATATTAACACCAACAACAATGTCAGCCTCGAAATCCTCTTGCCAACAGGGGCTACTTCGAACCGAGTAGGCAATTGAGAAGTAAAGTGCTTTCTCGACGAGCAAAGATCAAACTCTATAAGTCACCCATGGACGATGACAATATCTGACGAGTCGGCGTTACGAGTTTTCGAGAAAAAGGTTTGGCGGAAAATTTATGGTCCTTTGCGCATTGGCAATGGCGAGTATCGCTTTCGATGGAACGATGAGCGGTATGAGTTATACGCCGACATGGTCATAGCTCAGCGAATTAAGAGACAGCGGCTACGTTGGCTAGATCATGTCGTCCGAATCGATGAAAACACTCCAACTCTGAGAGTATCCGTCGCTGTACCGGTCGGGGTAAGCAGAGGAAGAAGACCTCCACTCTGTTGGAAAGACCAGGTGGAGAAGGACCTGGCTTCGCTTGGAGTCTCCAATTGGTACCAAACAGCGAAAAGGAAGAACGACTGGCGCGCTGTTGTTAACTCGGCTATAATCGCGTAAGCGGTGTCTAATCCAATATAGAAGAAGAAGAAGTGTGTTGATATCAGAACAATTCTGGCGCGTTCGAATTCGACTAAAAAATAATCGATCGTTAAGCAAATTTTTGGGTGCCTTGAAACTTAGTCAAGCCCACCGGCAAAAAATACTAAGAAACTCTAACAAAACTCTATTTTCAAGACATGAAAAACAAAATTTTATAAATTTAACGAAATTAGCTTTTAGAAAATTATATTTCTTTTTAAAAATATAAATATGTCTATTTTAGTACAAACGGAAGGAAAGCGGTTAGCATATGCCCTCAATCATATAATACACGCCCACCTAATCGCACACTTGGAAATCACAAACACACCAACACAGTGTTTCATAATGCAATGCTAGTGCACAAACACACACGCATAAACTTACCGAATGTGGGGAAGAATTCTGCTGAGCTAAAGTCTACGCGCTAACAAAGCGCAAGATTTTCAAACATACATGTGTAACACATTTGCAACACTTGCTTCCACTTCTTTCTTCCTTTTCGTAAGCTTCCACAAGTATATGTGTATGTTTGTATATGTGTGTATATAACACAAGGGCGGAAGCTAAAGCCAAGTGGGGGTGGATATGCAACTTGAAGACATTTTTTTGTCTTACTTTTTGCTTCGTCCTCCTTTGTGCCTTTTTATTGTAATAATTATTTCCATAATGCTTGAGAGGCAATGCTCGTCGTGGAAATAAAAGAAACACACAGCAACAAAAATAACATAGCGGAAAATGACTCAAATCAAGCGAAACAAGCAAATAGTCGTAAGGAGCAGCAGCTTTAACTATAACAATGCGGTACACGCTACAACAGCTATAAAAAGCCAGTTTGCGCAACAACAACAACAAAAGCTTCGTCGTAAAAAACAGGGCATAACACTTTTGTTTTTCCACCTTCCTCGTTTTTTTTTGCGTCCTTCTTCATTTTTTTCCACATTCCCACTTGGTACGGGCTCGTATCTGCTGCTGCTGCTGCTCAGCCCCTTCTCCTCCCATAACAAAGTTCTGTTTGTCCTGTGAGAACTTGTCTACCTTTGAGTCTCAGCTCACATCCTGGCGGTAGCTGGTTGCTGTGCTGTGATTTTGCGCCTCTCCCGCTGTCGGTGGCTGTCACCGCAATGTCGCGTGTACGCTGAGAACACCCGTTGAATTGTGACACAAAAGCCTGCCGCTGCATCCCACTGTGCTGATGACTTTAATTGGGAATAATATTTATACGTCATCATGGGTTGTTAAATTGTAAGTGCAAAGTTTCGCAGAATCTCATTTGTGTGTGTGTGGTAGAGACGTGAGAAGTGTGCTGCTGGTGGGAGGCAGGCGCATATGGGTTGGTGCTTGTGGCATACGTTTTACGTCGCACCTTTTTGTACTCATTAAAAGTGACTTTTTTCGCCTTGTTGTCGTTGTTATATGAATGTATGTATTGTACCTTATTTTTGTAGTCTTCTCTTTTGCCATTATCAGTATTATAGGAAATTTTTTCTTTTCTGTTTTATCATTTTTTTCACTTAGGTCTGGGCGAGGCGTGGGGCACTTCACCGGCAATGCAACGCGGCGCTATCAAAGAGCTTGGCTCACATTTGCTGCAAACATTGGACGGTTTCATATTTGTTGTGGCACCGGATGGCAAAATTATGTACATCTCCGAAACGGCATCCGTACAGCTGGGACTCAGTCAGGTGAGTTTGAATTGACTAATATGAAAACCTCCCGCTTTGGAGAAGACTTAGAAAAACTAACTTGAAGTTGGAAATAAGGTATAAGCTTTAGAAAGACTTATTTAGAATTGGCAACAAGATTTTTAAACGAAGTCATTGATACTAAAAATAACTTAGCATATATTTGGTCCAAAGCTCAGCAAAGCAAGACAAAAAATTTAATTAATTTAAAAATTTGAGATAACGAATAAATTTATATTATTATTTCCTCGCTTGTAGACAATAATTTAACCAGCAGATGTTAATTGTTCGTCACACTGTTCAAGGAATAGGTAAAATAAATCGTTGAGAAGCTTTATTTATGCGCATAATTTTATTTCATAGCCTCTTCTTTGCTCCAAGTATGCAAATTTTGTGTTCTGAAGATGCTCCTTTACAGTTTCCGCAAATTTGCATTTCTGAGCAACGCAAAATAAGCAAAAAATTATATTAGTAACAGCATTAATAGCAAAAGTTAAATTTTATAGCACCAACTTTAGAAGTTTTGGCATAATTACTTTATTGTACAAAAAAATAAAAAATAAAATAAAAACAAGAGAAAAAGTAAACTTCGGCTTTACCGCAGCTATAATACCCTTCAGAGGTACATTTACCATAAGAAATAAGGGTATAAAAAAGTTCTTTACCCTCATTTCGATCGGTCGGTCTGTATGGCAGCTATACGCCATAGTGGTCCGATCGAAACAATTTGTTCGGAAAATGTAGCTTTGCTTTAAATAATAAACTGTGTCGAATTTTGTTAAGATATCTCCTCAAATAAAGAAGTTTTCCATACAAAGATTTTATTTTTATCGAACAGATTGAAAGCAGCTATATACTACTTTTATAGTGCTTCGACACAGTCGGTTCCAACAAATAAGTAGCTTTTTGAGGAGATAAGCACGTGTGTAAAATTTCAGATTGATATCTCAAAAACTGAGGTACCAGTTCCCATATAGACAGGCGAACCTGGCTAAAAATCAACTCAGCTCTTCACGCTGTTCATTTATATATCTGTATTCTATCTTAAAGCTTCTCCGACGTTTTCTACTAAATCTTTATTAACGCATTAAAATAATTCTCTCCCCCGCTTACTCATTCTTCAGGTTGAACTCACCGGCAATTCCATATTTGAATATATACACAACCACGATCACGATGAGATGAACGCTATACTCTCACTGCATCCTTATATGTACCAAAATCCGGTAAGTTATTCTTTTGTCGCCATTTTTCAGTATATATATATACATAAATCTATGTACATATATATGCTTGAGTACTGATCCACGGCTTCTCTTCTTTCCATTTTGTTTGCCGTTTGGTATTTTAGGATGCATTTATTAATTCATTACATCTACCACAGAGCGGCAATCCACCCACCGGCCATGCGAACGTCATCGGCAGTCCGAATGGCAGCTATGGCAATGATCGTGGTTCGCATACGATCGAATTGCAAAAATCCTTCTTCCTGCGCATGAAGTGTGTGCTGGCGAAACGGAACGCTGGACTCACCACATCTGGTTATAAGGTATGTAGCGGCTTTGTAGTGTTGTTTTTTGTTTTTGTATTGTTTTTGTATTGTATTTTCATTAAACAATTTTTTATTTTTTAGGTTATTCACTGCTCTGGCTACTTGAAAGCGCGCATATTTCCTGACTATGGCGACGGTCATGGCGGTTACATACAAAATTTGGGCCTTGTAGCTGTCGGTCACTCTCTGCCTTCGTCTGCGATAACGGAAATTAAATTACACACAAACATGTTTATGTTTCGGGCGTGTATGGATCTGAAATTAATATTTTTAGATGCGAGGTGAGTGCCATTTTTTTTAGACTGATAGTTATGGGCGAAAATGTAGCGACGATGAAGGTGTAGTGTTTCAAGGCTCGAATATAGTTTTAGGATGCTCAATGAATTATATAAAAACTTGAACTAGGAGATTTTTATATTAAATATGATTAACGTAGGCACTGATACAAACGGATAATCAAAATTTTAGGGGAAAAAAATTTTTAGGTTAGGTCGAAAAGTGAAATATTAACTCTAATTACTTGTATTTAATATTTTTTTAATTTAAAACATTTTAGTTTAAAATTTTTTTTAATATTTTGTATAAAAAGAAATACTTCAATATTTTCAATTAAAAATTTGATAAATAAAAATAATATTTTAAATTAAAAAAAATTATTAAACAAAAATATTAATAATAACTCACTTTTCGACTTAACCTAAAAAATTATTAACAATATTTTTGTCTAATATTTTTTTTAATTCAAAATATTTTTATTTAATAACTGTTATTATCTCGCTTCTCGGTTTTTTCTCCGTCGCTTGTAGTCTTTTGTTTAAAAAAAATACTATAAATATTTCCCCTGAGGTGAGGTAGCACCACAAGAAAAATCAGCGCAAGTAATTTCAAAATAAATAATAAAAACATTTTTTGATTTCAAAAAAAAATAAATATTTAACCTAACCTAGAAAAATATTTTAGTTCGAAATCTGTCAGAAGTTTAGATTTTATAAATATTTTTAACGGTACATGTAACAAAAAAAATATTTATTTGAAAATGTCGCAGCTGTTGCTTCTCAAGAACATTTCTTGTGAAACCAATAATGTTTTCTAATTTTTATCAAACAAAAAAATGTTTAGTGAATAATATATTAAATTACAGGCAATTAGGCATATTATTTCGAAAATTTCTCTGCACATTTTATTAAAGCTCAAACTGGAAATATGAAACTGAACAAATATTAAACAGCGACACTTTCCATTGTCATTGTGACAATAGATGGAAAATCAAAGATAAAAAATAAATATATATACTTTCGTATATACATATGTATCTATAATGAAAGACAATGTCTATAAAAAAAGCCCTGCCTTCCAATCAACCGCTTGCCACTCATCCACCCACTTTGACTGAGCAAACAAAACGGCAAAACAAACCATTTCCCTCTTAACTAAGTGCTGCAATATTGTTATGCTCAGCAGTATCAGAAGTAACGGTAGTCGAGTGGTTGTAGCTGTTGGGAATTGTGATTTTGTTTCTTCGACGGCAACCAGATGATAAAAATGTAGAAAATTCCGGTGGCATGGGTAAGCTTGGGGGAGTTTTTGGCAGCTACCAGTCGTCGTTTGCCGACGTCTGGTTATTACCGACACTCAATTACCCTCATGATGATGTTTTTGCTATTGTCTGTCAAAAAATGACAATGGAGTTTTCGTTCAACTCATACAAGTACATACATACATACATAAATATATGCATATGTAGTAGTTAGTAGCTCGAAATTATATGCTTGTAGGAAATGTTACAAACTGCTTGAATGCTGTAGGAATTTGTTATCGTCATGATGTTGTATACCCTTCATCTGTACATTTTTAGTAGCATGAAAGGGTATAAAAAGACTTTTTTCTTGATTTTGAACGGTCATCTTATATGGCTACAGTGGACTGATCTGATTAATTTACTAGAAGATTGTGGCGATGTTTTGATCAATAGTCTAAGTCAACTTTCGTGAAGATATCTTGCCAAATAAAAAGTGTTTTTACAAGAACAAGAGTAATTGGTTTGTTTGTATGAGAGCTGTGTGCTATGGTGATCCGATATCGACAAATGAATGAAGCTTCGAGGTGAGAAAAGAATGTGTACAACATTTCAGATCGATATTACACAAACTCAGGGGCATAGCTAAACCGACGCAATTTGGATACAAGCGCTGGACATAAAATCACATGCAAGAGCAATAAAAACAGTGTATAGACTTTCTGCAATCCGAGTAATAAGTCCGAACGATACCAAGCGATGCTTCTGAAGTGAAGTGAAGCCAGCATGCCGCCTATTGACATTAAAAGGGGACGAAGTCGTGCTACTATACCAGCTATCAGAGTTGTCTAAAAAGTAGAAAAAAACAGAGAGATCCAAGAGCCTTATAATGTGTCAGCAACGATGGCAAACCCCATCCAAAGGTTGGACGATGGACGCACAGACTGATCCCAGACATTCATTCGTGGATAGATAGACGACTTGGGGACCTGAATTTCCACCTATTGCAGTGTTTAAGTGGTCAAGGATGCTTTAGAAAGTATTTGTTACAAATTAATCATGACGTTAGTCTGTATTGTCCGACGTGTACAGATTGCATAGCAGACGCTGAACACGTATTTTTGCAGTGCCCCCGTTTTTTAAACATAAGGGAAAAGCTAAAATCTACACTCAAGTTGGAAAATTTGGCAACACATACATATGTATCAGTTCTCCGAAAAATGGAAAGCTGTCAGCGAACTGTCAGCTCTAATTATGACAAAATTAAGAAACTTACAATAGATTAGAAGTCAGTAATACCTAATCCGGTGGTTCCGGGGAAGAGAGATGAGTTAGAAGCAGGTTAGGTTTAGCGATTTAAGTTCCACATTTCGGCTTTTGATTTTACGGTCTCCGACGATACCTTCTATATCTTTTTCGGGGTACAATAACTCTAGCTCATAGCTTCTTTGAGCACCATCATTAGTATAATTAAAGGTTAGAATTCGAAGTTAGTTATAGTTTTTAATTCAGTTATACTATTATATGTTTCTAAACAAAAAAGAGAAAGCTTCTAATTCAGCTCTCTTCTCTCTCTCTCTCTCAAAGTTTTATGGCCCGAAATTTAATGTTTTTAATAATTATTTTCCTCTAATTTACAAGTGAATTGTTGAACTAATAAAAATCTGTTAATTTAAATTTTTCAGGGTATCCCAACTCACCGGCTATGAACCGCAAGACCTCATAGAGAAAACCCTCTATCAGTACATACACGTTGCGGACATTGGAGCCATGAGCTGCGCCCACCAAACACGTAAGTATTATATAGTATTTGGCCGGCGTGTGTCATGGACTGCCACGCAATGTTTTTATTTAAAACAATAAATGCAAATAAAATGAAAAAAGCGAATCACACCAGGCACAATCGTTTAATTCCCAGCAAATTATAGTGAAATCCTTTCAATTCATTTTCAACGCATTTACAATATTTATTTATTTATTTTTCTACAATACGCTTTTGTTTTTCCAACTAATTTGCATTGTATTTTACATGTTGTCGTTATTGCAGTGGTATACAAAGGACAAGTCACCACCAAATACTATCGCTTCCTGACGAAGGGCGGCGGCTGGGTCTGGGTGCAGTCGTACGCGACCGTCGTGCACAACACACGCTCCTCGCGCACTCACTGCATCGTCAGCGTAAATTATGTCCTTAGGTGAGTGCAAAGCTGGTATATAGTATATACATGTGTGTGTGTGTGTGTGTACGTGTATTACGGAAATAGTGTTGAGTAAAACGAGCAAGTCCAGCCAATAACGGGTGGATTACGAAACGTTGGCGCTGAAAAAATATTGGCCATGCTGAAGTGTTTTAATAGGATTGTTTTGTTATGAAGGGATTTTGTGATTGCGCCGAGTAGATTTGCAGCAGGAAAATATTTCTCATTTGATGCGACATATTGCTATTGTCATATGTATGTATAAAAAGCTTTATTATCAGGCTTTATTTTTACTAGTAAATGGTCTAGGGCTTTAAGCGTGGGATATAACCCCATTAGTAACTGTATACATATATATAGTATATACCATAAATAATGACATACAGTATATAGACACATGCCTAAGTACTAATATGTACTAATATGTATTTATGTATGTATGTTCATACGAGGTGTGTTAAAACAATAACGGAAATTTTCGTTTTTTTTGGTAAAATTATTTCAAAATAATCCCCACTGGGTGTTAAGTACTTATGCCGCCAGCGTTTCTTCCAAATATCGAAACACTTATTCTTCTTTGGCACTACAACCGTGGGTCAGTCTGACTTAAGAACACGAAGCTTCATTAGTTGCCTCTATCTATTGCGAGATTCCGCCAGTTGAACATTCCAAGTGCAGACAGGTCGCTTTCATTTGGTTCTTCTATTGGATGCGTGGGTCTCGAGACGAAATAGCTTTTCGCTGGAGCATCACCTGCCATGCGAACGACATGGTCAACCCGCGCATTCATGGAAGTTTTATACGCTTAACTATTATACTATATATCCATGTCACCTTATAGCTTATATATGGTAGTTTGTGGTTCCGTCGTCTTCGTATACTCATCGTTCACGTGGACGGCTCCAAAGATATTGCGAATAACAGTTCTCTCGATGGCTCCAAGTGCTTTCTCATTTCGCTTAGTCATCTTCCATGTTTTTGCCCCCTATAAAATGAATAGAGACTTAGAGAGCGTAATATTTGTTCGTCGAGAGAGGGATCAGCTTCTCAATTGCCTACCAACCCAAAGTAGCACGTGTTGGCAGGAATTATTCTAAGCATAATCTCTAGACTCTGGGCTTACATTATTGATGGAATTTATGCTGGAGAGATTTAGTTCCGAAGACGCGAGGAATCTTTGTATGTGAACTCGAGGAACTTGGTCTTGTCATCGATCAACAAGACCAACGTCGTTTGCTTTTTCTTATAGACCTAAAAAGGCTGCTCTGTTGTTGAGGCCTACGATGTCTATTTAAAGTCTATGATCGCAATAAATGTGTAAATGGGGTGTGGTAGGGTATCCAGTCACAATTGAGCTACCATATTCAATCCCTACTCCTGCGTCCGTCGCGAACACTCCGGGCAACGTGAACAGCTTTGAGTGAGAAGTGGTAACCAATTCGTGTAAACCTGAGGCTAAGAAGGAAGGACCCTTGATGAGGCCACTCCGAGGTAATCGGCTAGAGGGCTCAACAAGGTTGCAACGTCAGTCCACCAGGAGCTGCAGCTGCAAGAGGATCTGTTTTGGAGCAAGTGGTTCGCTATATAAACGTGATCAACGAAGCATTTTGTCCCATTTTTCATCTTTCTTGTAAAACAAGGTTCTTTAAAGTTCTAAAAGTTCGATAATTGGACTCTCCAAACTTCCAAAATATAATTTAAAAGTTTCCGGTATCTTTTGAACACACCTCGCTGTAAACAATACTATAAAATACAATGTGAAACGAGCACTACTGATATAGTAATAATCGAATATTTTTAATTTTTTCTGTGAAGATTCAGGCATCTACTGAATTTTATAATACTTACAAGAATACTTTTTTTAAATTGCAACCCTTCAAAATTTTCCAACTATTCCTTTATTAATTCTTGCTTTTTGTTTTCAACCACCTTTGCAGTGAACAAGAGGCCAAAGACTTGATTCTCAATGAAATACAAACGGGTGTGGTTAAGAGCGAGCCAATCACCGCTTCGGCTGCGTTGACGCCATCTTTGCATGCGGCACACGCAGCTGCCGTCGCCACACACCCGGCGCTAAGCAATGGCATTGCCGTTGGCAGTACGGCGAGTTGCGCGGCGCTCAGCGTGAGTCCCAAACTGGACGCGTGTTTTGAGAGTGCTGGCGTACATCTACCACCAAACGTGCTTACACCGGTGTTGACTGGCGGCAGCAGCAGCAGTGGTGGCGGCGGCGCCGGCAACGGCGTAGCGCATAACAATAACAACAATAATGCCTATATGACGGGACATATAATGCACACGCAACTGCCGCATCATCAGCACGCGCATCTGCATGCACATCCGAATGCGCATGTGCACACACAGCACGCGCATCATCTGCATCACGTGCATCCGCATGCGCATGCTCACGAAGTGCCGCTACCACCGCAAACACAACACGAAAACCTCAACTATACAACGCTCTTCCCGCCGATCAACGATCTCGTGGTCACTTCATCGACGCTCGGTCACGAAATGCAATACCCGGACACAACCACCGGCCCCGGCTACTACGGCGGCAGTGTCGGCACGAACAATAGCAATAACAACTCGGGCAGTGAACACTACTACTATGAGGCGACGCCATCAGCCACGTCACTCAATCGACCGTACTCGGCGAATTCCAATAGCTGTTCCAGCAGCGCGGAAAGCGAGCGCCAAATGTCCACCGGAAATGCATCGATAATAACGGGTAATTCGCCGCAGACGACGTACAGCGAGTTGAGTCACACATTTGAATTGCATTACTTGTCGGATAGCAGTTCGCATCAACAGGCCGCTATGGCGGGACCACCGACTACACAACAACAACAGCAGCAACCACAACAACATCACCTACAATCTATGGAACATCATCAACACGCGCATCATCACCAAACACATCAGCTGCAGCAACAAAACTTGGCGTCCAGTCACATTGCCACGCTGCAACAGCCAGCGACGCCACAGTCTCAGTCACAACAACAACAACAAATGGAGCACCAGCAAATGCATCAGCATCATCAAACAACGCTGGTTGCACATCAACTACAACAACACGAGCATGAACAACTACAACAGCAGCAGCAACAACAACAACAGCATGAGCATATTGCGCGCTCATTCGCCGTGGCCGTGGAGAAGGGCGTCAGCGTGCCGCCACAATACACCAGCGTCATTGTTGACCCCCATCATCATTATATACCCAACGATTTTGTACATTAGCATTTGCTAGCTGGTACGATCCACAGGATCGGTAGCAGTCAAGCACGTATTGTGCTCTTATTGGGGGCGCCTTGGGTGTCGTCATGTTGCTATGACCTTATAACGGGTCGCAGCGCAATGTTGTTGTTAATTTTAATAGTTCTAATTACTGCTAATTAAATTGGACTGAGTCACAAAAATACATATATGTATATACATACATAACTATATATAATTTTCGATTTAATTTTATTGCCAATTTTATTTAGTCGAATATGGTCTGCAATAGCTGTGGAAAAGGCCGCATATGCAGTTTTACACCAGAAGAGCTATGAGAACCCAGCAGGCATTTTAATGCGAATAAATTGCCAAAATTGTTTTATTTAAGGCAAGTTTAATCAAATTAATTAAATTTTTTTTTCCAAAAAGTTAGTGCTCTCACTTTTACTGTTTAATAAGTTAAAAAGTTATTAAATATACATAAAATGTTAAAAAAATTTAAACTTATTAATTTAAAATAATTTGTTTTGAAAATAAATTTTGCCGTGTAACATATGCAAATTTTCAACTAAAAATAAATTTTTTTAATATCAAAAAAGGTTCACAAACCTACAGATTATCCTGTTAAAATAGTAAGTGCCGTTTTCTCAATATCTGAATAGCAATCATCTGCTTCTTCTTCTTTTTACTACCTTTTATAAGGTGTTAAATACAGTTAGAAGGCCGGGAAAGCGATTTTTCCAGAAGTTTTTATGCGGAAACTTTTTAAATTATTGATCCAAAAATTTGAACACATATTATGGTATCTTTTTACTGTATTTTAAGACTTAGCATATGTAAAAATATTTATTTGGAAAAGAGCTACAGCTGATCTCCGGAAGCTCCTCTCAAAAAGACGTTTTGGGGTGACCAATATGAACTAGATCCTCTGAAATTAAAAAACCAAACAGAATTCGTTAAAGTAATTTTAAATCTAGTCATTAATCGAAATTATATGCAATATAAACATTTTTGACAAAATTGCGGTTTTCCAAAAAAAAAAATCGATTTTTGACCAAAATGTCGGCCCCAAAATTGTTTATAAAAAAATATTTATCGGTGAGAAAAAATTGAGTGTAACTTCGAAAATATTCACTACGAAAAATAAAAATTTTTTGAAAATTCTTAATTTCAAAATAAAATTTATCGGCATTAAATATTGAAAATTTTATTTATAAATGGTTCGAAAGAACAAGTGTGCCGATCATAGATCTAGAGTACTAAAGATGATGGCTCTACAAGCTTTATTTCAAAAACGTAGAATACGAATATTCAAGCGCGAAAACAGTAAATTTAAAAACAATTTTTTTGTCTCAATTGTAGTATAAACTTAGGATTAAAATTTGTAAAATTTATTTTTTATCTTTCGATTCGTTTCTCAAGTTAACAATTTATTTTTAACTTCCTTTGTTCCGGCATTTGGTATGAAAATTTTTTAAAATTAAAATTCTCGGTATTAAAAAATTAAAAAAAAAAATAATAATTTACATCAGTTGTGTTTGTAATGCAATCCTCATTAAATGTATGTACATGCATACATACATATGTATATACTTTAGGAGGTTTGCGTAAAAATTCACTTTACCTAACAAAATCGTATCTTTTCCAAAAATTCTTTAAAGTTCTTTAAATATTATACTTAGTATATATGTTATATACATTTTTGTTAATTATAACTGCGTAAGCTGTGTCTACGCCAATACAGAAGATATTTTATAAATATATTATATTAGATCTCATAACACTTGTGCGATGTTTTCAAGGGCTAGTGTGACCATATTCACTTATTTACTTTTATATTAATTGAATAAAAAAATATGAAAATATGTATGTCAACTTGGAATGCCTTCACTTAGTTTTTATTAATTTATTTAGTATTTTTTTTCTTTTCTGGGCTATTTAATTTTACTTATGTGCTTAAAAGAATATTTTATTTATTACCCAAAGTTAAGCAATTGACAAGCCAAATTGTTTGTGTATTTTCTTTAATATTAAGTAATAACAATATGTAAATAAATTTATTGCTAAAATAAAAAAAAAACAAGCGAGTAAAATTAACTGTACAAAAATTGTGAGTACTCCAATTATTCGCTTAATACCGTTATGGTTTATCCATGGCGTATGTAAATGTTGTATGTTGAGAATACCTAAAGTATAAAAAATTTATTTAAAAAGTGTACGTAAAATCAAAATTATATATAGAACTAAATAATAGTGAGCATTAATGATCTTCGTAAGCTGTATTTATGTACAATAAACAAGGAATTCTAAGCCATTTCATGCTTGGCGAAAATCGCTCAGACGATTAAGCAGCTGATGATACTTTGATTTTTCTAAATATTGACATTAAAGTCGGTTGACAGACTAATATAAGATATAACTAAAGAAACATATAAATAAAGTGATAATTATTTATACAAAATGTGTTTAATTTAATAAATAACATTTTAATGAAAAGCAAATATTTTATTAAGTTGCTTACATAGTTCTTATTTTAAATTTTCTTCCTTTTTATTGGAGTAGACACTGCTTATGTGGTTATAGCCGAAAGGACAACAATTTATTTTGATTTTTACAGATTTTTAAAATGAAATTCCAAATAACAAAAATTTATTCCATTGTTTATTATTTTATGAATATTTTGTTATCCAAAAAATAGTCTTCAAGAGATTCCACAACAAAAATGAAGGAAGTCGAAGTTGGGATTCGAAAATTCGAAAATAAGCGTTAACGGACATAGAGCAAAACTTTTCGTCTTATATATTCAAAAAATTATATCCAAGTTTGTTTAGTCAAATACTTAAAAGTTGTAGTAATATTTTTTATTTATGCACATTAAAATATATTTCCTATAATTTAAACTAGAACTTTTGAAACTAATGTAATTTTTTTGTGTTCCTAAATAAATATCAACTTCTGGCAGCACCGCTTGAATTGTTCGAAAATATGCGGAAGTAGAACGCGCACTGAACACACCGAAATTCGTGCATACAAGGTTGCATTAGAAGAGACTTCTTGTAAAAGCTACGTGATATGAATTCTATGTATATAATTTCTTTAGAATCATGAGGGAAATGTTAACGAAGCATAATAATTTGAAAAAAGTACATATATTTTTAACACATTTCTTAGTGATCACTCTTGTTAATAATGAAAAATTTCTTTTGTGTAAATACGCATTACCAATACAACTCTGATTGCATTTAATAATTTGACGTTTAAACTTCGAAATTGATTTGACATGTTCGAAAAACAGCCATCTTTCTTTTTTCGCGAATCCCTCGCTAGTGTGAAGGTGAGAAATTTGTTTTAATAAAAATTTCTATTTAAATACGTTAAAATATACATAATATTATTCGAAACTATGTAAATAATGTGAAACAATTAAGTTATTTTGGGTTTTAACAAAATTGTGTTTCTAATTATTCCATAATGGTCATAATTTTTAACACGTGTTTCTTGTGCTGTCAATTCATTTTGAAGTGGTGAAATTTAATATCGATTCTTTGTTCTATTTGCAGTTAAAAACACAAAATGCAATTGTTCGTACGTGGTTTTGATGCCGTAGAGCCCGTTGAGGTGCTCCCCACTGCTACTATTGCCGAAGTTAAGGTGTGTAATGAAATACTTTCATCGATGGTGACAGGTCAACAAAGTCAACTGCCATCATTTCTAACCCTACTTTTACTGTTTTGTGCGTATACGCTAATTTTGTATATTTTCTTTTAGGCACAACTCGCTCAAACCTATGGTTTGAACACTGAAGAAATCACATTGAATTGTGAAGGCAATGCCTTGTGCAATGATGCCGCGGTGACATCCTTGGCTTCCTTCGAGTTGGATATCACTGTACCAATGTTGGGTGGTAAAGTGCACGGTTCTTTAGCGCGTGCCGGTAAGGTCAAGGGACAGACACCCAAGGTGGAGAAGCAAGAAAAGAAGAAGAAGAAGACTGGCCGTGCAAAGAGGAGAATCCAATACAACCGTCGTTTCGTCAACATTGTACAAGGTTTCGGTCGTCGTCGTGGCCCCAACGCCAACTCAAACTAAGCTTATCAATAGTTGATATGTTCTTGTGGGTTTGGTTTTTTACGTGTAAAATGAAATTGATTTTCACCAACAAATTATATTAAAGTAATATAAATAAGTATGTGAATTTCGGTGATTTTATTATTAAAAATTCCATTGGAATGTTAAAACAAATGATAGTTTGCGTATATTTCAAGTATTTTGTAAAATATTTGTTAAGAGAAATTTTGTTTCCTGTATACATTCGTCATACACCAGTTTGTCAATTCAAGTTGCAAAGACGCCTCGCTTTTTCTCAACAAAGTACCACCTATACCAATATTCGACGAATAGTATGAACAAAGCAATAATAAAACCTGCAATAAGTTAAATTATAGATTAATGAAAAGTAACGAGTTATTGCACATGTCATACCAAACAGAAGTACCATAAAGCAGCCCTGCATGTCATCCAAATTCACTTTATGGTTCATAATTTGCCGCATACCACCATGACCGCTGCACTTGTCCATCGAAGGTAAATTTATTTGATGCCAACGTTCTATGAAACCCATTTGGAACATACGCATTATTTTATCATTAATTAATTTTAGATATGGACTATCCCTCGGTACAATCAAACCAATCTGTTCGGCTACGAAATTGTCACGTCCCAATGAGAACTTACACTCCTTGTCCTTTTCGAATTGCTTTTGTATAATCAGCTGCAGATTGATGCGCCAATCGACATTAATGCGTTTGCCATCCTGCACGGCGCCAATATCCTCACCTTGAACATTATTGTAAATGGTGGCGCGTTGCACATAATCACGAAAATCATCGCGAGTTGTTATTTGCTATTTGAAAATTTTTTATTGTTTATAAAACATCATAGACCGTATACGATACACTTACCGTTGCATACTTTTCAAAGTAAGAGCCATTTCGCAAGCCAAATTGTTGCACTGCGTTGGATGAAAATATTTGAAAAAAGTAATCTATGCCAGGTTGAAATTGCGGAAACGTAAGAAATGCAACCAAGTTGCCACTATAGGTAGTCACAAGCACAATTACAACAATCCACCAAACGCCGATCACTAGACGACCACTATCCGCTTTGGGTAAGTACATGCCGCCTGATAAAATAAAGAGGATCAGTTATCAGCTATTTCTTGTATTTTTCTTGTATTTATGGTATTTATTACCTTGTTGCAGTAGTGCACCATAGATATACCAAAAACAACTGTTGAGTGTGCTGAGGCCGGTTATGCGCAAATGGTCCATAGGCACCAAACGATTTATGAAGTATAGCACCGGTGCAGTGATTATAATTATGGCCACCAAGCAGCCCCATATCTGTTCGGGGTGTATATTAATTGGATATTGTCTATTTACATACATACACACCTATTTTGTCTTGCTTACCTCGGTTGTAAAAGGAGCAGCAAACAGATAAATTCGACTTACTTCATCCGGCTGGCGTGAAATGAAGGTATACATCTGTACGCTTATTGGCACGGTGTAGTTAAATGACTTCTTGTCAGGTTCGTCAATGGTGGCAGCTAGCGCAGCCATAAAGTACTGTTAAAAGTGTGATCTTAGTTTTATCATATTCACAATCAAGGCATTTGCACTTACGCGACTCGCCTGCATCGTTTCTATGACTTGGTATGGTATATTAAATGTAAGCGAACCGAAGAGGTCGTCCTACAGATTAAAACATTAGACGAAAATAATACGATCAGCATTTGTAAACTTTACCGTTACATTGTTCGTGAGTTGCATGTCCTCTGCAGCCGAATCTGCTGCGCTTACTTTGACTTCATGAAGAATATAGGAGAAATTTAACATGCGGCTCATTTCTTTGAGGATCTCCATAGAAATACCGCTGTGGCGAACTATGTCGCCGCGGCTATTGCGTTCCAAAATTTGCCAAGGAGGGCTCTTTGCAAAAATTCATAAGGAATAAATTTTATATAATTGAAAAATATAGAGAAAAAAAGAAAGTCGTTAGTTTCGGCTGCACTGATACCCTTCACAAGTGTATTTATGGTATGTGGTATAACTAAATCGAAAAACAGGAATTCTGAATATATGTAAGTATGTATCTTGTCAAATAGAAAAGGTCTCCATACAGGAACATGATTTTGTCAGTCATCTATAAGTACCTCTTTGGGGAGAAAAAGGAAATTTCAGATCGATACTTCAAAAACTGAAGGATTATGGCTGAATCGACTCAGCTCGTCACGTTGATCATATTTATATATACACTATAGTATTCCTCTTCAGATATGCCGGCAAGCTGTTCGAATTTGCTCTGGGCCCGTCAGGAATTAAAACGAGGGAACTAATACCTCGGCCGGGCGAGTTGTGGATAGCAAAGTTGAGGATTCTGGATGGAGGCTGAATCTATGTATGTATGGACGACGAGTCCTATGAACTCATTCGGAAGGAGGGCTTTTGATCTAAAGGTTCGGTAGTCATGAGGCACTTCGGGCCCAAGGCTACTAAAGAGAGCGGAAAGGACGAGAAAATGCAGGTAGACGAGGGTGCTACTCGCGCCACCGCCAGTATTTCTAAGCCGGCTGCAATTGCTGAGGCCACGCAAGAGCTCCTAGAAGGAGCTTTAGGAGTCTTTAGGACCTGCATGGCAACACGAAGGACGGCGCAGATGTTTACTAGTTCTCCATAAAACCGATCTTATAGTGGTCGAAGATGTGGAAGTTGCCCAAGAGAACCTGCATCACAAGGTTCACATCGTATAGGAGCCATGGGTCCACAAAGAAGAGGTCAGGGGCCTCAAAACGGACTCGAATAAGGTAATCTGGAATCTCTATTGCATGATGCCGAGAACTTGTATAGTAGTTTGGAGCAATATTGCTTTCTTTTGTATTTCAGAGTTCCTAACACACGACCTAGTCGCTGGGCGGGGCAAGGATAACGAAGATGCAGGTCTCGTCCTGTCCTGATCTCGTGACTGCCCCTGATTCTGGGTTGCGATGCAAACGCACATTAAACAGAATGGGGAGAGGCCATAGTAGACCTTTAGTCGCACTGCAATCCTCATTTATTTATTTAATCTAATCTACATAATAGGGTCCGACGGTATTTTCTGGCTGTTTAAGGCAAACTTAATGTACCCTTTTCAGGTTATCATGATACAAATATAGATAATGTATGTATGTCTTAGCCATAACTTACGTGCACCGTTAGAATGTCCAAGGTGATATTGCGAAAGAAATGCGTGATATGTGGAAACATAACTTCGTGTGTATTAAAACCCAGAGTGGGTGTCCAATACCCAACATCGATGAATTCGAAATTTTTATTGCGTGTATCACGAAGTTCTGGGAGAGAGTTTTTATGAGAAAGGCGAAATGAGGAAAAAAATGAGAGAGGGCGATATTTAACAGCTAAGTTCAAAAACGATTTCAACAACTCACCTGAATTTGATTGATATCTACGATGCTCCTCGCTTTTGCCCCACGTTAAAGCTGTCTCAATTTTCCAATGCGAACAACTCGTGCATTTACTGTACTCCCTAAGATATTCCTATAATAATTTTATATACATATATCTATGAATATCTTTATACGCTTTGCCTTCATTAAGATATACCTTCATGTAACCCAACATTTCGTCCTGCTTTTCCTGTTTGGTATATCGGATGGCTTCCCATTCCTCGTCGGAAATTTCGCCATAGATCGATTGCTCCTCAACGATCATGCGTGAAATGGACGTAACGAGCGCCAATGACAATTCTGTTATTGTGCAGTTAATGGAGCTGCTGCAAGTGGGTTCCGTTGTGTTCAACGCGAACGCAATATTCGCACCCTCATCCAAATTCTGTGTCACCGAGATGGGGTCGTGATTGCGCAGCTCCTCGTTCAACACAAAGAAAACCCATTGATTGTAAACGTGAAATAGTTTCATGCTCGCAGCGATTTCCACTATGTCCTCATAAAATTGTGACAACACAATAAATTGTCGCGGGGTTTGTCCTCCGTCCTGAAAGGCCCCCAGCATTTGGCGTATGGCGGTGCGTTTCTTTTGACTGCGCAGCGTGTCATCGATCTGGTACAGCAGCAGGGAGAACGGTGTTATGTGATTTTTGGCGCTCTCATGTACCACCGACTCCACCAATGTGGGATTGTCGTGCACTTGTTGGAAAAGAAGTGTGTGGATAATTTGTAGGTATATTAGGTTAAAGTTTATACTCGTACGGAGACTCACATATAGTTTGATCGAGTAGCACAGCGGCCGTCTTCCAACGCAATAAACGCTGTACCTTTATGTCCAAAATGATCTGTGACAATTCCTGACCCTCATCGACTATGGGTATCTGGAAGCATATTTTAAGAATTTATTATACATTTTTGGTATGGGAAGCCATTGAGTCTATACCATAATAGCACGATTTAAGGGCAGCCGCGGACAATTGGCGTCTGTTATGGCAATCAGTAGTATGGAGTTTTGCTGTGTTGAGTCAAACAGTTGCCAAGTACTCTTGCAGTCCGCCACTGTCATGGCAGCGAGAAAATCTACAAATATCCGTTCAATAAGCTCATACAAAATAAAATGTAAGATGTTGAAAGAAAAGCGTTTTACAGAAATATTTCGAATGTCGTATGAAACCAAATCTGGAGAAAACGGAATGGAACAGCAGTTGGAAACATATTTTGTCCAATTTAACCATAGTTTTGGCGGAGGTAAATGAAAAACGATTTGTGTTTTTCCAATAGAGCCTTTTTTGCTGGAGTTCGGCGTCGAATCAGGCGAATAACTCTGCATAGTACAGCCCTGTGACTGTTTTCCATTCTCCAGGAAGTCTATATACTTATCGATGAGACTTTGTTAATCTTAGAAGATGAGCTTCTTTCTTTGGAGAAGTTTCTCGGCTAAAGTCACGGTTCCCTTGATCTCTGGTGTATACACATGCATCCATGCTTCGTCAACAGTTACGAAACGAGCGAGTAAACGCACATACACAATATTTCAAGCAAGAGGTACTTGCAGTCCAGATACCTCCCATTCGTTCGGTGTCCTTCAATAGGAAATCATGGAGTTTGGTCATGTTATTCTCCGTGGTAACCGTTTTGGTGTCGATAAAACTTATTAAACAGTCGCTATCGAAAGAGGCAAGTCACCATATACAGCATTCGAACGTTCATTGAATTTACTGCGCGGTATTCCTTTCAATAATAGAAATCGAATCAACGACTCATATTGTTCTTTTTTAATCATTCCAAAATTCGCGGATACGAGCTGTTTTATACGCAGTCGAAACAAAACTATTGCTCTGGTTGGACTACGTATATTAACAATGGTAACTACGAGAGAATCTACTTCATGTATAACAATTTTTTCGAGCTGAGCGAAAGTATACTGGAATTTTACTTAATTCAGCATTACTACACAAATCACCAATTTAAGTAAAAAATTTAGAAAAAAGTTATTTATAGGGGTACAAGCATTCCTCTTAAGGGCTTATATGGGTATTATGGGTGGGAATTTTCGCGAAACTGTTTTCAAAGTCGGTTGACAAGATTTCTCGTGAATTACTTAAGCGATTCCAATGAAATTTTATACAGGTCATCGAGATATAATTTTCAAGTCTTGAACGAAGAACTTTTTTGTTTTTTTTTTATCAGCCTTTTCAAGCAAGGAAACGAAAAAATCTTGGGATCATACCGAAATTCAAAATTTGGGGGTTACTTTCATACATGTTCAAATTTTCTTGGCACACTTCCACTCGCCGCAATTTCTGGTCGTCAGTGAGCACTTTTGGGACCATCTACGCGCACACCTTGCGCATGTTCAAGGGCTCCGTCAAAATGTCATGAACCACAGATTTTTATAAATTTAACATCTGGGCAATTAAACGAATACTTAGTCGACTGTCTGAGTTCAAAACTTTGAGCACACGAGTCACATTGTCAGTGTATGTCGAAGTCGTAGGTCTCCCAGCACAGTCTTCATCAGCGACCTCTTCCCGGCCCTCCAAAAAGGCCTCGTGCCACCGAAACACACCATTTATTGTTAAAGCAACATCTGAGCAAGCCTGCTTGATCATATCAAATGTCTCTGTCGCAGATTTACCGAGTTTCACACAGAATTTAATCGCGTACCTCTGCTCTAACGAACGCGGCATTTTCAGCTTGCACCAGTCACAGAAACACATCGCGCGAAAATATTTGTCCTGACTCTCCAGCTGCTCCCAAACAACTGACCAGCCGCTCGTTCGTTAGCTAGGAACGCCCTCTACCTAATCCAGTCGGTGCGCGCACACTCCGAATTATAGTCGTCGCGGAAGAAAATCAGCCCTATTACTTTCCGGACAAATCATGTATATGGTTGTATAGATATTCGGGTGCCTGTCCGTCTGTTCATTCATGCGTGCAAGCTGTAACTTGAGTAAAAATTTATGTATCTTGATGAAACTTCGTACGCGCGTACCTTGGTGCGGAATTCGTAGATGGGCGTAATCGGACCACTGTCACGCCCAGAAAACACCATTTGCCAAAAACATATAAACTGCCATAACTAAGCACTTAATTAAGGTATAGAAGTGTAAGGACCACAGTAGCAAGAAGCATATGTGGGCAAAATTTTGACAAAGCGCGATAAATCAATAACTAAATACGCCAGAGACATTAAACTTTACCTCCAAGATGGTGTGTTTGGGGGTGGCGCCGCCCACTTTTCGGTCAATTCACATATCTCGGGTCTCGCTCGACCGATTCTGACTAAATTTAGTGTGTGGCATTCTTCTCATATGCCTATGTCACAGTGCAAAATCGGACCACAACTACGCCCAACCTCCTATGTAGCAGATTTTTAAGTTCCATTGATTCTTTCACTTTCCAGGGCGCAAATCAAGAAGCAATTAATATAAAGAAATAAAATTTGCACGAATAATCAGTTTAGAATATGCCACCTTATGATTGAAAATTGTCCACCAAAAACTGATCAAGCCTTTGGGTACCGAACATTTGGACCTCAGTACCTATAATTGACTTTTTACCGAAAATATTGGTCAAAGTGTCGGATTTATAATCGTATTTCAGAGAGAATCCTTTTCTGTTCATAGTAGTATGTCTGTGTGTTACAAATGTGTTGAATCGGGTCAATACTTCCTTTAACACCGAAATAATTATTTGATTTTTTAAGATACTGTAATAAAATAATCGACAACGTTATATTCGCAGTTCATAGGGAGAAATGTGCTCCACTTCTTTCTCGTAACACTAAAGATAAGGTTAGTATATATGAAAAAACTGAATTGCCCACCTTTTTTCAAGCGAATTTGACTCCATGAGTAGTACTTCACTTCGATGCCGCCGTTCTTTAAATTCTCACGTATCACGTCACTTAGAATTTTTTGGAAACTCGCTAGAACATTTTCACCACGCCTTTGCATATACTCTTGATCCACAACAACGGCTGGAATTCGTGAAAGAAAAAAATTAAATATTACAACAAAAACACATGCAAATAAAAGCTACACTTTCCTCACCTAAAGATGCGTTTGCAGTTAAAAACGAAGAGAAGTCATTGGCTGCGGCGTTTTGCGGCAGCAGCGCGAGGCACAGAGGCAGCCACAGCGACCATAGAAAAGTGTGAAAGCGCATCGCTCACATTCGTTGAAAAAGTAAAACCTAACTGAACAATTCAGTGCCTGAGCAATGCATTTTAAATCGAAAAACCATTCACAAAAGAATTGAATATTATAACGGAATTGGCAGTCATAAAAAGGATAGCACAAAAATATTTATTAATTTCTGATTGCATTTGGCTTGCGCCTAACAAACACTTCAAATTAACCGTCACGGATAGTGCTGCACGCACACATATTTACATATGTATATGTTGTACCGCGCTGGTCGAGAGCAAAGGCCAGATTGGTATGGTTAATATTTAACGAGTGAAATCGAAAGCACGGCCATTGCACTGCAGCGGTTTTCATGCTTTAAAATAACCCTCTTGGGATACATGCGGATCCAATTAAGTGGTGTTCTAAAGAATTTAGAAACGAAGCTAACTTTAAAATTAATTTTTATTTTGATAAAAAAATGGTTGGACAAGCGTGTCTAAAATATTAAATTGAACTTTTGGACAAACAAAATTGATTTTTATTGCTACAATAATTTTCAAAATAATTTTGAAATTCCACTGAACTATAAAATTATAATATTTTAATAACGAAAAAATAATTTTTTCACTCTTCTATAGAAATGTCTGAAAAAAATATATTAAATATTTTGCATTTAAAATAAGTTTTGTTTCAATATTCTTTTTTACTTACCTCCTCATCCCTTCATTAAAATTTCTGTGCTAGTTTTGTGCGTTAGCATGTCTTTTGATTGGCATATTCTCGCCACCGCGTCTTCGCCTCACCTCGCACGCATTATACGTACACATTTATGTGTATGTACGTTAGTTTGTATACTCATCACATACTTACTTTTGGTGGGCACGCCACAGCAGGTGTTCGCAGCCAGTGGGCGTACGAATTGTGGGCGTGTAACTGTTTATTGCCGATTGTCATAAAAACAAAGTGGCTGTGAAATTGTGTGTTTATATGTGTATATAGTATGTAAACACATACTTATGTATGTGTAGATGTGTGCGCTTGCATGCCCAGGAGGAAATTGAAGAGTTCAAAATAATATTAAGGGATAAATGTACAGAGAAAATAACTCAAAAATAAAATGAGTAGAAACTCCTTAGATTGGATACAAACTCTTTAGAAGAAGTCCTCAGGAATGTGGAACTTTCATGAGGGCGGATGGGTTTGCAGCACTATTTTCATATTTTTGTCTATAAAAGTACCAACTAAAATACTTGCGAAACTTATAATTTGCCAATATTTTTTCCTCAAACTTACAACAAATTTCGAGTGGTAATATTTCAGTTAGTGGTTTCAATCAGCTTTCTCTTGGCTTATAAGTTCTCCCAGCCAATATTTTTCCAGCAAAAACTATCAGTTTCACGTCAAAATGATATATAAAAATAGCTTTTTTACTTCACAGGAGGCGCCAATATAAATGAATTTACATATTTTCAAATTAGCCCTATTCTTCTAAATGTAGAAGCATTATGATAATTGATTCATAAATTAAAGCATTTCAGGTCCAAAACATACTGTTACCGATAAAACAATAAAAAAAATCTATAAACTGTTTGGATGACCATAAAAGATATCAAAGGAACCTGTTCACATAACAGTCATGAATATTAGAGTATGAATGCTTCGTGCAAAATGTGCGTTAAGACAACCTTAATTTACAAGAAAGGAAAATGTATCTAAGCCAACAAACCTAAACGAACAATATATGATATGTAATCAAACTATCAATTAGTAAAAAGTAAAAACACTAGTTAGTATAAATAGCAGTTAGATGCATGTAAAAAGTTAGTTTTAAGAGCATTGATAAAGAAGCAGCTCAAAAACATATACTATGATCTCACTTTTACTCTATGTAAAAGTTTACTGGGGGCCCAACCAACATAAAAAATTATTTGCTTTCCAAAAATCCAGATTATCCACAAGAAGTAGTACTCGCAGCACTAAATTCTTGAGAAAAGTGTGGAAATAAATGACAGTGGATAGAAGCATAAATCCTGCGGACAATACTACCCCACCTCCATGCACAAATAATTGCATTGATGGAAGCTTTAAATAAGCAGCAATTCATACAAAGATTATCATTAGTGGAACAGCGAAAATTTCCACAAGCAACACCAATTACCCATCATGAACACACATCCCCACCGAGAGAAGAGATATCAACATCACTGCATACTAAATTTAAGGATGCAGAGAAACGATTATCAATCAAAAAACAAAATATCAAAAAAACAAAAAACTTTTCTTGTCAAGAAAAAAATTGAGCAATTGTTTAAAGACCGAATAATATATTCAATCATCCAAAAAAAGCTGCGAAAACAAGAAAATTAACGCATATATAGCTTACAGACAAATCCTACCTACGAGCAAACTTCAATAGTATGTACACTGGTATGAAATTTTGAGACAATAAAGAGGTATGCCTCCCGAATGTGGAAAAAATTTAAATGTTTATAATAAATTTCTTTTTAGTATAAACGATTAAGCTTATGTGTTAAGCATACCACAAATATATCCAAAGGATTCGTCTAAGCGGTGAAAAATCCATGAAATTGTGAAGCGGAATAACTAAAAATTAAACTCTGGCTTATAAAGGTAAATACAATATTAGGCCTACAGGAAATTAAAGCAAATAATGTGGTCAAGCAATAGGGAATATTTTAGCGTCTAATCAAAGTACACTCATATACTTGCATTTAATATTTTTTTATTATTATTTTCATCTCGTTGAATTTGTAACTATGTTAAAGCGACGTCTGAAGCATTTAAAACATAGAACAAGCAAAACCTTTAACTACGACTGCACCGTAATTATAACACCTCTCTTAGGTGCATATAAAGGGTGCGACAAAATTAACGCAAGATTTAAATTTGCCGCCATTGATGTAGTAAAGTGTTGAGAACACTGAAAAAAACCAGTCATAGACTTGTAAAAAAACAAGTTATAGAAACGAGCTATGTTTAGGGTTAGTAAAAATGGAGCAATACACGATAGAACAATGCGTTTTCATGATTGAGTTTTTCGAACAAAATCATCCGAAGCGATGGAGTTTTACCTTTATGTGTTTGTTAATTGTTAAAATTGCAGTTCCGAGAATCCACATGTGATTGTAGAAAAACAAATGCTTCACAACGTGTCACTGCTTGCCGGTAAGGCATTATTGGACCAAACTTTTTTTTGAAATTGAGCAGTAACTGTTACTGGTGCTCGATATCGAAATTGATGTTACCAATATGTGATTCCATATTGCTCGGGAAGCACTTTAATTACTGCTGAGATATTTCCTGGTCATGTTCATCTCGTTTAGGTTATCAGAACTGTTGGAATATGGGGTCAAAGGCCCCCTAGAACGTGTGATTTAACTGATTAGATTTCTTTTTATGGGGTTATTTAAAATCTGCGGTCTATTGCAACTAGCCCACAATAATGCGTGTTTTAAAGGAGCAGATTCAACTTTCGAGCAATGAAATTCAGCAACATTTATGCAGAATAGTCATGGAAAATGTTGACAAATCAGTGCGTATGTGTATGAAAAGTTGCGGAGGACCGAAAGGCTGAAAATTTGGTTTTCTATTTAACTCCAATTTTCCAAATGAGCAGCTTCATGGTGTAGAATTACATATTGATAACTCAAAAATTTAAGCACGACAGTTTCTCCTGCCGGGCCTTGCAATTTTTCTACAAATAGCTTTCGGTGCGCTCATAGATATTATATGTATGAGGAAGTAGAATGTATATTGATATATGGGAAACACTGCTAAGTTAAAAATGAGAATTTAATTGAATTTTCCTCCGACTCTTGTACAGTTAAATTCGTGAACGGGCGCAATATAATAATTGTAATATATTTTTAAAAATGTGATTTTATTTTACTGAATTATATTTTTTTGTGTTGGGTTCTTTATTTTGTGTTTAGAAAATACATACATATGTATTATGGGTGTATGCATACACTTATGCATTTGTGCAGTCGTTGAGCTTTGTCTTTCGTTCCAATATGTTTATGTATAGTATACATATAACGGTATGAATGTACGATTATGTGGTCTGTATGCATGTCTGTAAGTTTTTCTCATTTCGTTTATTATTTATTACTAATTTCTATGTGGTTACATTGTTATAATTAAATCGCTTACGACTAAGACTTTCGTTTATAATTCACTAAATTGGCTCGATGGAGGATAAACGTACATTGGTATAAACTATATATGTGTATGTATGTATGTAGTCATGCGTCTATGCATATATTTATACATATAGGGTTTATTACAGTTGTAAGCATAGTTTTTCAGTGTTTAGGAAGTTATCAAGCATTGTTAGTGTAGATGTATGATGCTTATTCGAACTATATACGAGGATTATAAGCAGATTTTGGGTCAAGGAGAACTTTGTGCGTATTTAATAGAGTGTTTTGATGCGCTTTGGCTAGTTACAGCTAATTAATGTAATAGATAACTGTATTTTAATTGAAGTAATCAAATTAGCATAAGCTAAGTGTACAAGTTTAGCAATTTGCTTATGATACAGCACAATTCCAATATGATTATTTTTTGTTAGTGTTAAATGCATATTAACTTATCGCTATGAATATTATCTAAACGTAAATATATTATGCGCTGTGTTTGTATGTATACAGCATATATGTGTGTGTGTATTACGATAACTCTAGCACTAATCTAGATACTCATATGGTATGCGCTTATAAAATATTTGATACTATTTTAAATTTTATATATCTAAATGTATGTCTATCTGTTATGTATTTATGTTTTGCTAAATTATAACTAACCTCAATTAAATTAACGCTAATATGTTCGAAGAAGACTTAATGCTCAAATTATATAAACCTTCGACACGCTTCAAACATCGTTTCTGATTAATTCCTTCATTCTAGATCGCTAGATTTATGCTATCTCAAACCTTTCTAATGCCACGATAATTTTCGCTGATCCTTTCAATGGTTAGCCTAAACCCACACATCCTGCTTTTAGTCTCATTCGTGCAAAATCGCACTTAACCGCTCTTCGACGGCAACCTTTCGCGATTTCCACACAAATTCACAGACGGCAATAACACATGCCACACCCATACCGCCCATTAGCACGACGAACACACCGCCCACATTCGCCAGACCCAACTCATTTGCGGCCGATGAGGATTTCGATGTCTCAACGCGACAACTGCCACCGCCACGCTTCTCCTTCCACCATTTGGTTTTCAGTATGTGCAGTTTGCCCTCCTCCTGCAGCTTAAGTATGACGCCATTGATGGCGGTGCGATAAGGTGAATCTGTAAAGCAGCGAAAATTGCATTATTTACCGCTATACTCTGCACTTTTGTTGCATATAATTGCAGCAATGAGTTTTTTGTAAAGAAATGGATAAATTTTGTCTACTTACTCGGTGGCGCTGCTATGCCATAACCCTTGGTGTCCAACATACCGCCGACTTGTGTCAGCTCACAGTTACGTTCGGTCACATATTCGATGGATGTGGATTCCATGAGGAAAGCATATGAGCCTGCAAGACGATATATTTTCTGAATAATAATACCAAAATTTATGGTTCCTTTTTTTAACATCTTTAACATACCTTTGCCCTTGGCTACGCGCTCCACGCCCTCGGCGTTAGTCGAGGTAAATACAGATGGTCGTGCGGACTCCATGAATGACCACATGCGCTGATAGGTTGATATTTTCGATTCCTGTTGTGAAAAGAATTAATAATTGGGTATCAGAAAACTAAATTTCATTGAGATTTTGGTGACATTAAGGGCGCAAACTATATAGTACGTTCACATTAAGTCGCAAACTCGAGTTTACTCGCAGTTTTGTTGTTGAGCATTTTAAATACTACTCATAAAACCGAGTCTTCCATGAAACAAATTGAGTTTAACTTCTTGGTGTTTATGATTCGAAGTTAAGCTCAAAGTGTCTTAAACTTTCATTAAATACAAATCTTTAAACTTGAGGCGAATAGCAAATGTACTATAACTCGGAGTCACTCAACGAACCGTCAGCAAATTTATCATTTTTGGAAGTGTTAGGAAGTAAGCTCTATGGAAAATTTAGGAGTGTTAGGCAGAAAACTTCTTTGTTAATTTACTTTACTAATCCCTCATATGGATCACGATATCCGGTCTTTGACAAAGTAACCTCTGGGTAGCCAAAAAAGATCCGCTTGATGGCGAGCCTGGATTGTGCGCTGAGTTTGGGACTCGCCACGTAAAAAACACTACCAATGAAAAGAAGAAAACAGCCTCGGATATGATATTTCTTCAAAACTAATACGGCTGTGTAAACTGACGTTAGGCTGTACCAAAAACTCCATCAGTATCGGGAAGGACCCCTCCCAGCCGTTCGATAGCAAACGAGTTTTCTGACAACGCAACTCCCTATGGTGAGATTTCTTCAATCTGCTGCTGGAGGAAATAATATGAGCTGAACCCAGAAGATAATTTTTATATAAGAGTGTACAGCTGAGCAAACTCCATAAGTCACTTATTATTCCCGTCCTTCTGCATGGTACAGAGCCATGGACGATGACAGTATCGGATGAGTCGGCGTTTCGAGTTTTCGAGAGAAAGGTTCTGCGGAAGATTTATGGTTCTTTGCGCATTGGCAACGGTGAATATCGCATTCGATGGCACGATGAGCTGTATGAGATATACGAGGACATTGACATAGTTCAGCGAATTAAGAGACATCGGCTTCGCCGGCTAGGTAATGCCGTCCAATTGGAGGAAAACGCCGGCAAAGCAGAGGAATAAGATTATGAGATCATCACACCGTTGGAAAGACCAGGTGGAAAAGGACCTGGCTACACTTGGAATCTCCAATTGGCCCCAAACAGCAAAAACGAAGAACCGCGCTGTTGTAAAATCGGCTATAACCGCGTAAGAGTTGTCTAATAAAGAAGACGAATCCCACTTGTATAGTAAAAACTTTGGTGCGATGCTTCACGTACCAGTAAAGCGCTTTGCGACTATCACATTAAGCAAGCTAATGCACATACTACCATCCAATAAATCGTTATTTATATGTTCAATAGTAAGAAAAACTTGCGAACATAGCTCGAAACTTAACATATTTCTCTCTTAGCTTCATTATGTTACCGCTTCGATCTACTCACTCTGAAAAACGCTGCCGTACTGCCACCCTTTAAAGCGCCATATTTTATACGCGTCTGCTTTGCCAGATCCTCAGCGCTTTCAATAGGCGAATCCATGCGTTCGACAGTGAGAAAAGCCGCCAAGTTAGCTGTGTACGAGGAGATCATGATCAAAGTAAAAAACCACCATATGCCAGCCACCATTCGCGTTGATAAAGCTCTATGTTAAAGAAAAGTATTTCAGAAAACTTCGAAGAAGAATATGCAATTATTTAACTTACTTGGGCAAGAAGTCGCAACCTTGCTGCATTAATGAACCGATTGCGAACCACATACAATTCATTAGTGTGAATTGACTTTCTATTTTCTCGCCATGAGCATCAGAATATGCGGGCCATTCGTAAGGTGTGAAGCTGTAAACAGAAAATTATTTGAATTGTGGACTTCTATATTATCCATCTAATAATTACCGTGCTAAAATGAAGAGCAGCACAGAAACGCCCAAATATGCTGTGGCCATGTAGATCCAAACGTCGAGCGAAAGTGGTGAGAGAAATGAAAATAAGTTAGGCGGTTGCTTAACGGGTTTGCGATAAAGCACCGAAACACCCAAGTTCATGAAGGGCATGGTGAAGTCTACTGCTTGTTCGCGCTCAAAGGTGATGGTGAGATCAGCCACCGCAAGATCGGCGCGTTGCTCCAACAGCTCGCGTATCATGCCGTTCCATTCGCTAAAGCAAGAAATATGCAGATTTGTTTGAGGGTCTAAACTCTTCGTGCTTAAAGGTTAACTTACAGAGTTTGTTTGTTGAAACTGCCATAGCTGCCATCAGGCACTAACTGTATTTTGTAATGGAAACCCAGAGCCTTCGAGATTTCATGTATGAGATCAACAACGTAACCTTCAAACTGATCGTTGCCTGTGAGTGGAACTGCTGACTCTTTGCGCATGCAGTACGGATTGCTCTGTAAAGTTTAAAAATGTCTAAAATTCCATACAGAGTCCATTCCTCGCATTAATTTTCGTTGTACTCACCAATAATGTTGTGACCGTCAGCGTTTTGTTCTTCAAGTTCGCTTCAATTTCGCGCTGTTTTTGGCTGTAGGTACGCGTAAAGTTGATACCGTCCGGCAGTGTTGAATTCCATGTGCCAATTTTGCGTATACCCATCGGCCCCAATTCGATAATGTCCAACACGAAATCGGTGCGAAAGCCTTGATGATCAAATTTTATCACATTGGTTAGACCCTTCATTTCGACGATCTTCATATAATTGATCAAACTAAAACCATGCTGCCACGTATTTTGACCATCACAACTAATGGGATGTATATCGATTTGTTGCGATGTATCCAAATCATGTAATGCTTTTGCGAAAAGATGTACCGCATCGTACATTAGCGCAGTCTCCGCCCTCACCGTACTCAAATTGGCAGAGCGTTGTAAGCCCTTGTCGTCGAAACTCCACTGACGCACCACATCCGAGACGACTTTTTCGTTAATCAGACGAAAGCCGGTTATATTCGTGCCACCATAACGGAATTCGTCTAGGTTGATGGTATGCAAATCCAGTGAGGTAATCAAGTAACTGTGATAGTCGCTCATCATGCCAATTTGTTGTGCCTGCTTGAGTACTTCGTAAATTTTATCGCTGGAACAGTCGAGTACGATGTGCGCTTCGGCGGAGTTTTTGATTTGTTTCAGCAGTGGTCTAGCGTGTGAGAAAGAGTATTGTTAATAGAAATGTGCAAATATTTTTATGCTTGAATTTAATAAAATAATATCATAAAGTATCTTCTTCTTCTTTACTGGCGTAGACATCGCTTACGCGGTTATCTGAGGCTGTTGTTATTTTTTCTTTGGGAGCGGTTTCTACGTGGCGGGTCCTAAACCCACCACATAACCTCGCTAAGAGAGTAGTATACAATTACATATTTATATATCGGGCCTCTTGGTTTAATACCGACGGCCGATCGCAGCCGCTCTCTGGCTCTGGTGAACAAACGCTGCAATCAGACCTCAGCGAATCCTTAAAGCGAGTATGTCGGAGTGGGTCCGCTGAAGCTTCCCCTTTTTTAGCCCCTATGCAGTAAGAAAAAATCTTTTCAGAAACCTAGGAGAGGGAAATGTAATTGCTCAAGTATGGTCAGCCGAGTGCGAATCAGCCTAGTAACCTATCCAGACGGAAAGAAACTAGGAGACAACTTCATTAGATCTTTTAACCTATCTTCTCCTGAGTTTTAAATCCATCAATGATTTTGTACCGTTCATAGGTAAATTTGGCTCGCCGACGGAGGGGCCAACATTACTAGGAATGAAGTCGAATTTTCTGAATGAATTTAAATGCATGTTTACTTAATCGGTATGAGCATCCAGCTATCATTATAGCTGAACTCCAGAAATCGCCGGAATATGGCGAGGTTGTGATATGCGTCTTTATTGACATCGAAGGTTCTTTTGATAATGCGTCCTACGCAAGCGTCATCAAGACACTGAAGAAAACGAATGTTCGGCTGAAGCCACTATGGGGAGAGTAAGATTGTTCTTGGTACTATAATGGGCTGCCCACAGGGTAGAGTTCTATCTCTTCTACTATGAAGCCTAGTAGTATATAAACTCCTTGAGTTGCTCACAAACTATGAGATTCCGTCCGAGCCTAATTTAAGAATACACTCTGCGTTATAATTCAAAGAATATTAACTCTAGCAAAGAGATGTTGCAATACGGTAGGGTTAAATATCAACCCGCCAAAAACAACTGTCGTCTTTTTTACAAAGCGCAGATCTCTTCCGGGATTGAGGCACCTAACACTTGGGGGCAAGGAGTTGGAGATGTTAAAAAGATTAATTTCCTAAGTCTCAACTTAGACTCAAACTGACGGTTGAATAGGCAAGTGGAATTAAGCCTGTTCAGAGCCCCCAAGGCACTCATGATATGCATACGCCTAGCCGGTAGATCCTGGGCCTGACGAGAGAACGGTACTGGCAGAAAACGACAGGAATGTGCCACGCCCAGTTACTACTGGAAGGTTACAACCTAGCAAGGTTTAGAGATATGATCAACCTCTGCCGAGACAAACTCCGTCTCCTTGCCGTCTCCTTATACTAGGTACTGCAGGCTCAAGAAACACTTGTTCCACATGGGCATAGTCTGCCGGTTTTATGACATGGAACAGGAATCTCCAGAACACCTGCTTTTAGATTGTCCAGCAGTTTGTAGAAGCAGGATTAAGGCCCTAGGAGCCATCTACGTGGACAGGGATCACATCACCTATCTATCTCATTCTATCTATTAATTATTTTCGATCTATCGATGCAGCTATCATGAGCCAAATAGAAAGCTCATAAAATTTGCATCGCTTCTGCATTGGAAATTTTAGTTTCAAAATGTCTTGTGACCTTAGATAGTTCAGGAAAAAATCCAAATAAGACTTTAAACTTTTTGTTATTTAAAATTTAAAATATAGTACTTTATGTAAGAAGAAACAAAATCCTAACGAATCAACATTGTTACTGGGCGTTCAATGCAAAATGCGGTCGCTTACCTATAATCCCCCGATAAACTCAATTGTCGCACTGTAATCGGATACGGTGAGTTATCATGCGCCTTGATTAACTCCTGTAGCCGTACAATGCCGTCATTGTTCTCATAGATAATGGTGAAAGTCTTCCATTCCCATTGCTTCACGATATCCACATAAGCCTGAAGAGCAAACAACGAGATAATATGCATAAGTATAGCGCTGAAGCCGATTAACGGCAAGTTAAGCTCTCATAATTATTTTAAGTGGCTGAAATGTGTGTGTGTTCGTGTGAGTGAGTGTGTGTGTAAATCTGCAGACATACCTTGGCCAGTGTGTTTGGATGTGGATACAAGTTCACCAGGCAGCTTTCACGTCGCAAACGGTAATCCCAACGGTTCTCCAAGTGAGGAATCTACAGCGACAAAAAAAAAAAAAAAACGATTTGGTTTAAAAACTAACGGAAGTGCTGCAATGATGTAAGCAAATCTATAGTCGGTATTTGCTTTGGATTTGTTAGTACATAAGCTCTGACTTGCTTGCCTTTAGCATTAGCAATTGCGATAACTGTTAATCCTTACGTGGGTACATACATACCTCCATATTGTCGCAGATGCTTTGCACATGGCTCGCGGTGTTCGAGGATTGTGGCCCGAATATGGCTGCCACGCCAATGTTCAACAAGCCGCAAACTGTAAATAGTAGCAAGCAAAACAAAAGAGAAAAAATTTAAATGTTGAAGCAAACACAAAAAAACAACGAAACACAAACCAAATCAGTATGCTCAGTGCACAAACAACAAATTTATTTAAAATTCCACGGACACACATGCGAACACGAGCGCATTTGCACGACGGAGCAATGAAAACAAAAACTACACCGGCCAAACTGGTGATAATAACCGTTATTCGTTCGCTTTTATAGCTGGCTTTACGAGTTTGAACAACTCCCCAGCGTCGTTGGTCCCGCCGGTCCTTAACTATTTCACTGCTTGTCTTACGTTTTGTTGTCGTCGCTGTCGCAAATGCGCTACGTAAACATTAATAAACGAGCATGCCTCGGCATTTCCCAGGCGTGCTGTGGTTCTACATTGTTGCCAGTACTGATTTCGTCCGCACTACACCACCGTCTTTAGCATTCTACCAAGGATTACCAACTATTGTGCCGTATTCTCATTCTTATTTTCAATTATTCGTTTACTGTTGTCTTTATGTGTTTGCGGATAAAAAGCGGAAGTCATATGTATGCGAGTAGCATTTGTTGGCCGAGCTTTATCGCGACCTAACCAACTCGCGTTGCGATTGTGGGAGCGACGTTTCCTAAACCGATTATCCACTATGCGTGTAAACATAGGGAAGATAATATAAAATTTCAGCTAAGCGAGAGCGTGTGTTAATAATTTTAGAAAATTGAGGAATTGACTAAACTGGCCAATATAACGCGTTTTTTATAAATATATTTTTGAAAACTGAGTATGTTTAGCAAGTCTTTTATTATGAGCACAGTGAAAGTAAAAAGACTGAAAATGCGGCAAGTTCAGGATGAGTTCGTCTTTAGTCGCAAAAGAACATGTGTCTACACTTTTGATTTTTTTATATGGAACGAGCTCTTCTCTTTTTTTTTTGAGCATGTCCGATGAAGAGGCTAATTTTACCGTTATGTATCCGAAAGTCTGCAAAAAGAGACTAATCGTATAAAATCGTAATATAGTATAATACATAATTTTATGTGTATGATTGCCTTGAAGTAAGATCTTTCTGATCTACATAATTAATAAAAGCTACGCCACAGATGGTGCATCCGTTGCCTCCAATCTTCGATGACTGGTTCGAGCATTTCAACTGGTAACTGGAGAATGACCGCGGTGATGTTTGGTCCAAGGTCTGAATCGAAACGGGTTTGTCCACTTAGACTTTAGACTTTACATATCCCCACTGGAAAGAGTCTAACAGTGGGATATCACACGACCTTGGTGGCCAATCGACTGGACCACAACATGAAATTATCTGCTCACAGAAGTGTTCTGTCCATAAATCCATTGATTGATGCGATGTGTGGAAAGTGGCGCTGTCTTGTTGAAACCAAATGTCGTCGACATCTCGAGCTTCAATTTCAGGCATCAAATAGTCGGTGACAAGATAACGGTCTCCATTTACTGTTACATTCACACAGCGTGTTGGGCGTGGTCAATTGGGGCTAAAATCATCCAATAATGAACGCTGGGTCTCAAGTTGGGTGATGGCATTGCGAATAGTACGATTAGTAGGCCGATTATGTTGACCATAAGTTGAGCGAAGCGTTGGGAACAGATTCTTTACAAAGCGTAAATTTTCGTAATAAAGTTGAAGGATTTGTAAATGTTGCTCGGGAGTAAAACTTTTCCTGATAAAATGCCATTAATACTGAACAAAAATAACATGACTGCTTGACATGACACACGCGTGATCTGTCAAAAAAATCTTATTGAAAAAAGTACTTCTACTTGGATCACACGATATTTATAGGGTGTACGATTTTTACGGATACTTATAAGTTTCTAAGGACTACTGCAAGTCTACCTACTAAAACTGCGCGGTCTACGAATAAGAATGATATTTCGGCAGTGCATAACTTATTTTTAAGTTTCAAGCGTTTAGATAAGCCTTTGCTTATTCTCATTAAAAGACAGGAATCATGCTTCCATTCTACGCCAGCGAATCTCCCTACAATTACGTCAGCCAAGAAATTCAATCAACTTGTTGTCGGAAACTATAAATAACTACGACATTACGATAAGAGCACGCCAACCACTTGGCAAATGTTTATAAATAAACCAGTGTAATCTGCAGAGTACTCACCCCTTTTGCCCGCATGGAAGCTATCAAACGGCGAGATGCGCTCAATTTGTGCCACCAACTTGGAGCGCGGCAATATTAATCGATCCGAGTTGATGTGCTCGACAGCTTGACGAAAGGCCAACTCCTGTGTGTCGTCGGTCGGATGAAATAGGCCACCTGAGGGGCGAATGCGAAAATAAATAAATGCACATGCATTAAAAGCGGCAACGGCAAGCGGGATAATGTGGTGCGCGCAAACAGCAGCTCATTAAGCGGGGTTATGAATGAAATAGGGGAACGCAAGAGACCATTAGAGCGTGAGCGGTGAGAACAGGAAACAAAAGCAAAAGCGGAATGGCGAAAATGAAAGGTAAACAAAAGTGCCTTATGTGTATTTTTAATTTCGTTTAATTGCGTTAATGTGAATGCAAAGAAGTTCGTAATTTCCGCTCATCCGTACACTCGAGCTCATTAGCCCTTCATAAGCTGCTCAAGTGTACGCTCACTGTTGCTGGCCCCACTACGCTCGTATATACATGCATAATCTTAAAGTAATAAATTTAATGCAATCAAAAAATCAATAAATCAAAGTGGAAGCAGGCGCAAATAGTCTGCATGAGGCTGATGGAGGCTGATAGTTAATCGAGCGTTGGCGTGGCCGAGTGCGTCTGATAAGCCCACTTGGCAATGTAACTATTTATAAATTCTTCTTCTATTTTTTACCGATTTTGATGACATCGGGCAGCGCCAGCGTGTGCTGTAGCAGTGCGCTGAGCACGGCGAGGTAACAACTCAGACGCAGATAGCGCCAACACCAACGCGGGGACGCCGCAGATTGCATCTTAACACTTTAGCTGGCGCTTTGCACTAAACTACTCGCGGCTGTATCTTGTTTTAATATTTTTTCAACTTTTAGTATATACTTTGCAGCAAGTTTTTGATATTTTGTTTATTTTCTAGACTTCTTCACTTGCTGCTACTACTCTTCACATACACATACACACACACGCGTATCCGCGCCTCACACTTGCAGATACATTTTTCTTGGCCCGAATGTTTCGCTTGCTTTGACAGTTGGAATGCTACTGAACGCAGTTTGACGCATGGAAAAACGTTTGACTGGATGCTGCGCTGTTACAAATTTTGTCATTTGCTGTTGTTGTTTCTTGTAATCATCTTCTTTGTTGCTGCGAGTTGGTGGTTGCAATGTGACAGTGTTTACGATTACAAATGACAGTTGCGGCAACTGCGCAGTGGATGCTGCGGCGCGCGTGGTGTGGAACCAAGCTTGAGCAGGTGTTTATGAGAGCTTTTTAGGAGAAAAGCTAGTAGGCAGTTTGTGCAGAAAATTCCCATTACGAAATGTTTTTAAAAACTGCTATGCCAACTGTTTACAGTTAGTTAGGGCAACAACCACTTTTTTAAGTTCTTCAGCTAAATTTACTCTGGTTTAACTTTCATTTAGTAGCGAATTCGGCCCCGACTAGTCCATTACTCGCACAAACCGTTCATAAACCATAGACCATAAGTTGAGCCGATTTAGATATGGACAAGGAAGCAAAGCAGATGGGTCTGGCAGTGAACGAGGCCAAGACGAAATATCTCCTGTCATCAAACAAACAGTCGTCGCACTCGCGACTTGGCACTCACGTCACTGTTGACAGTCATCACTTTGAAGTTGTAGATAATTTCGTCTATCTTGGAACCAGCGTAAACATCACCAACAATGTCAGCCTAGAAATCCAACGCAGAATAACTCTTGCCAACAGGTGCTACTTCGGACTGAGTAGGCAATTGAGAAGCAAAGTCCTCTCTCGACAAACAAAAACCAAACTCTATAAGTCACTCATAATTCCCGTCCTGCTATATGGTGCAGAGTCTTGGACGATGTCAACAACGGATGAGTCGACGTTGCGAGTTTTCGAGAGAAAAATTCTGCGAAAGATTTATGGTCCTTGCGCGTTAGCCACGACGAATACCGCATTCGATGGAACGATGAGCTGTACGAGATATACGACGACATCGACATAGTTCAGCGAATTAAAGACAGCGGCTACGCTGGCTAGGTCATGTTGTCCGGATGGACGAAAACACTCCAGCTCTGAAAATATTCGACGCAGTACCCGCCGGGGGAAGCAGAGGAAGAGGAAGACCTCCACTCCGTTGGAAGGACCAAGTGGAGAAGGACTTGGCTTCGCTTGGAATATCCAATTGGCGCCACGTAGCGAAAAGAAGAAACGACTGGTGCGCGGTTGTTAACTCGGCTATAATCGCGTAAGCGGTGTCTACGCCAGTTAAGAAGAAGAAGAAATGCCTTATTAAAAATGATGGAAAATAAAGGCTGCGTGCGTTCCAGCCGGCGAATGTAATGAGATCGATTGTATTATATGCGGCTCTAATAGGGATTCAGGCGTTAGGCATTAAAGGAAATGCCAGATAAATGAGCACAGTGCACAGGCGGTCGGTATTAAGATATCAGTGTTTTCTGAACAATATCAAGCAATGCTGCGGAAGAAAAAGGCAGTATGGTGCCTATTGACATCTCGGGCGACGTATAGGAGCGGGTATACAAGTTATCAGAGCAGTCTATAGGAGCCAAAAGAGAAGAAAGAGAGTCAAAAGCTTAACAATGTGGAAGTAACGATAACAAATCTGACTCAAAGGAGGGTGGACCAACAGACTGATACCGAACACCTAGCCCAAATATTAAGTGGACATGGGTGCTTTAAAAACTACCTGTATAGATTCCAGCATGACAATAGTCCGAATAGTCCGAATTTTCCCACGCCTTCAGAGTGCTTTGAATACTCCGTGGATGTCTTCTTTTATTGCCTTCGCTTTTTAAGCACAAGGAAAAAACTTAAAACTACACTTGGTCATAGAACTGGAAAGTTGTAAGTGAAGCGGCAGCGTTAATTATGACAAAACTGAGACATATAGAGCAGATTAGGCGTCCGTAGAGGAGACTTAAACGTATTATCATGCCTACGAAATAATACTTAATCGGGTGGTTCCGTGGGAGAATCTGCAGTTGGAAGTTAGTTAGGTTTAGCTGATTGAAATTCCGCACTCCGGCTTCGCTAGTTAAAAAAGGCATTCCTACAATCACAGAAAAAACTATACAGATCGGATATCTATGTACAATCTTTTTTCTATGGTAGATTCGCATTCTTGCGAGTGTAATCAGACATGGTAATCTACCTACGTCTGTTAAGCGCCTTTACATTACACTGTGAAGGAAAATGTGTTGGTACAGCGTCTATCAGCGTGATATGTCGACGAAGTGAATGATTCTTGAAAATGTTGGTGCTCTAATTAATTGAAAAATGATTTCTCAATAAGTAAAAGAAAATGTTAAAAGAATTGAGTGTTCATTTCATGATATTCATGACTTGTTTTTAAATTATTTTCCGGACATATGTATGTGTGCAGTCACCTTTAATCCAGCGATAAGTAATTTAAAAATGGATAACATTTTTTGCTACTTTCCAAAGTAGATCGTTTTTGCAACGCATTATTGTAGCTTATACACTTTGAGCCAGCTGAGCAAATTTTAAGTAAATGTGAAATTTGTGTATGTAAGTGTATGCGTAAATATTTGAGTGAAGTAAACAGCTCATGGAAACCGCAACTGACAGCCGGAACGACCCGAAAACCAACAGGAAACCACAAAAACTACAAAGGAGCAAATGTGGTCTAGCAGCGTTTAAATCGTCTCATATTTGTGTTTGCACGCTTAAGGCATATGTGTGTGTGTTCGGGTATGTGATGTGAGTGTGTTTGTGTATGTGAAATTGAAAGCGCAAGTAACTGCCTGTGAATTGGAGTGGTGATGAAATCGAGAAAGGATGGCGGAAAGTAGAAATGAAGAGAAATCGGGGAATGTAATGTATTGCTGGCAGGAAGCAGTGTTTTCGAATGCATGATATGTATGTATGAGTGTATGAAATGTTATGATTCCAAGAAAACGGGTATAAACTGGTAAATGAAGTACGGATAATTTGCAATGAAATCGGTTGTTAAAGCGATCAAGGATTTATTTACTTTCTTCGGAATGTCAGATAATGATTGTTCTTTAATTTTCGTTGAAATTTTTTTTTTTTGAATTTTTTTTTGATAAGTAATCTTATAGAGAGCTTTAAAGATTTTGCTAAAAATTTAGAAAAAAGATCTATAATATTTCAGAGGTAACGTTGTTAGAGCAACTTAAATTTTTTGCCAAAAACTAATTAATAAAAAATTCTGGAAAGTCAGTTCAAAAATATTTAATGGAATTAGAAAATAAAATTTAAATTTTTAAATTCGGAAATTTGCGCTTTCTAGCTATTTGAAGTGTTCATAAATAATTTTAATTTATCCAATTTAATTACATATTAAGTTCAGGGAACACACTCTGCTCTTAGCCTTAAACCAAAAGTTCACTAAATGTTACGTATACGCACCGCAGCCTCACAAACAGTTCCAAAAACATGCTACTTCTTCTTTATAAATTGTAATATTTCGTAATAATTGCATACTTCCATTTTCTACTGAAGCTGGTAGTACCACAAGGCATTCTCTCTTCTTCTTCTGATTGCGTCTACAATTATAAATTCTGGCATCTCAGTAATGTGTTTTTGCTATAATCGCTCACGGCCTAAGATGCCCGGTTTTATTTTAAAAATTCTCACTTCGCACACATAGCAGCGTGTTATAATTTGTTGGGCATGAAGTTGTTGCTAATACACGCGCATTCTGCTTACGCGCTAGAAAGTATGCTACGCATTATTGGCACCTGTGCACAAATATTTGCCTTTTTCGCTGGCAGGCGGCCAATGGTGAGCGGCGGCGAGTAAAAGCGCGCACAACACACACACATACACAATCACATATACATTTTTGTCAAGCCGTTTGTTCGTATTTGCCGGGCATAACAGTTGATGAAAATTCAACAACACATACCGAAGATTCACCGAGAAACGTGGAAGAGCACAAAGGCCTTCAAAAGTCAAAGAAAGGCGAACGCTTAAGCGCTTTAAGCATTCTTATGAGGTTTGCTCAAGTATAAGCGCATATTTGCTGGAAATGCAAGACAAAATATTGAATAAAATGGAAAGAGAGAAAAAAGCGGTTGGAGTCTCACATTTTGCTGGTTGAACGCGCCAGCACCGCACATTTTAGCTTTGTACATAAAGTAGCAGCCAACAAGTGACCAACGCCAATGAGTGTATCTAGAACGACAGCAAAGGGGCCTGTAAAAATTACTAGCAGTAGCAAGAGCTTGCATATTTTTCTGCTCACATCAACTTGCGCGCCCCGTGCCTTGCCGTGTCGCATGCCTGCAGGCATACAATAACCGTCGTAATAATATAAACATCATCACAACAAGGTTAAATTAGGTCAATGGCAGCGAAGACACTGAGTGGGTGTACGAAATCAACAGTTATGCTATATTCTTCAGTGCTAGACTTAAAGCACTTCTTCGCTGTCTTCGAAAGTATTGTCTTCATTTTAATTTCGTAGTTATAGAATTCGGAGCCTTTAATATTAATGAAATTTGAGCGAAACCAAAACAGTTCTGATATCATTTCAAATTATTACTTAATAGTGAACATAAGTGAAGGTATGAACTTTTTCAAAAGTTGAAATAACTGTAGTTAACAGAAAATCTTGAAAATTGGAAGAAACAGGTGTTTCTCTTAAAAATTCAACTCTTCTCTATTTATAATTTAATGTTTAAGTATCGTTGTATTCTGAGAAGTCTCCAAATATGTGTGAGTCTGATCGAAAGTAAGTTTATCGACCTCTTTTATAGGGTTCCTACTTTTTTAAAGAAAAAGCACAGAAACTTCAAATTTAATGGAAAATGCTTATTATCTTTCAAATGTTGGCCGATGTCACGTCTCACGTTGAGTTCAATTTTTGTACTAGCATTTTGATAGACTTTAGACTAGAATATACTTGTATTTAAGATCTCAATGTAAAATGCGCCAAGTCGTTCCATACGTCAGTCCGTGTTACTGCGAACGGCGCCAAATCGAATCTCTACGGTCTTCGTGTACACTCTCAGTTACCGCTGCTACATTTTCTTCACTGCGCATTGGACGTGGTCATATATTATCCTACAATGACTGATGGCTCTCGAAATATGTGATGGTGTTGTAGGTCGGTTATGTTGACCATAAGTTCAGTCAGACTATGTTGCGAGAAATCGTAGAAAAAGTGATTTGCCTCTGGATATCCGAGAAAAATATGGATGCGTTTAAGTAAATTAAAGCGATCATAAATCTCATGCATTCCA